>NC_140991.1:174578684-174787396 GCF_052327205.1 Somniosus microcephalus | reverse complement strand
CCGGGAGTGGGGAAATTGGGGATCAAGGCCAGGAGCAGGGGAGATCGGGTGTCAAGGCCAGGAGCGGGGGTGATCGGCGGTCAAAGCCAGGATCGGGAGCGATCGGGTGTCAATGCCGGGAGTGGGGAAATCGGGGGTCAAGGCCAGGAGCGGGGGAGATCGGGGTGTCAGGGCCAGGAGCGGGGAGATCGGGGGTGAGGGCCAGGAGCGGGGGAGATTGGGGGTCGGTGCCAGGAGCGGGGCAGATTAGGGGCCAAGGCCAGGAGCAGGTGAGATCCGTGGTCAACGTCAGGAGCGGGGGAGTTCGGCGGTCAAGGCCAGGAGCGGGGTAGATCGGTGGTCAAGGCCGGGAGTTGAAATTCGGGTGTCAAGGCCAGGAGCGGGGGAGTTCGGGGGTCAAGGCCAGGAGCGGTGAGAATGGGGTTTGGGGCCAGGAGCTGGGGAGACCGGGTGTCAAGGCCAGGAGTGGGGAGATTGGGGGTCAAGGCCAGGAGCGGGGAAAACGGTGGTCAAGGCCAGGATCAGGGGCGATCGGAGATCAAGGCCAGGAGCGGGGGAGATCGGGTGTCAAGGCCGGGAGTGGGGAAATTGGGGATCAAGGCCAGGAGCGGGGAGAACGGTGGTCAAGACCAGGACCGTGGGGGAGATCGGGGTTTGTGGCCAGGAGCGAGGGAGATCGGTGGTCAAGCCCAGGGGCGGGGGAAGATAGGCGGGCAAGGCCATGAGCGGGGGAGATTGGGGGTCAAGGCATGAGCGGGGGAAATCGGCGGTCAAGGCCACGAGTGGTGAGATTGGGGGTTGGGGCCAGGAGCGGGGGAGATCGGGGGTTGGGGCCAGGAGCGTTGGAGATCGGCGGTCAAGACCAGGAGCGGAGGAGATCGAGGGTCGGTGCCAGGAGCGGGGGCTTTCGGGGGTCAAGGCCATGAGCGGAGGAGATCGGGGGTGGGGGCCAGGTGCGGGGAGATCGGGGGTTGGGGCCAGGTGCCTGAGAGATCGGGGTCAAGGCCAGGAGCTGGGGCTATCGGGAGTCAAGTCCAGGAGCTGAGGAGATCGGGGTTTAGTGCCAGGATTGGGGAAGAACCGCAGTCAAGGACAGGAGGGGTGAGATCGGGGGTTGGGTCCAGGAGCGTGAGAGATCAGGAGTCAAACCAGGAGCGTGGAGATCAGGGCTCAAGGCCAGGAGCGGAGGAGATCGGGTGTCAAGGCCGGGAGTGGGAATTCGGGGGTCAAGGCCAGGAGCGGGGGAGATCTGGGGTCAAGGCCAGGAGCGGGGAGAATGGGGGTTGGGGCCAGGAGCAGGGGAGATCGGGTGTCAAGGCTGGGAGTGGGGAGATCGGTGGTCAAGGACAGCAGCGGGGGGAGGTCGGGGGTCAAGGCCAGGAGCGTGGGAGATCGGGGGTCAAGGCCAGGAGCGGGGGCTTTCGGGGGTCAATGCAAGGACCGGAGGAGATCGGGGGTGGGGGCCCGGTGCAGGGAGATCGAGTGTCAAGGCCAGGAGCAGGGGAGATCAGGGATCAAGGCCATATGCAGGGGAGATCGGGGGTCGGGGCAGGAGCGGGAGAGATCGGGGTTCGGGGCCAGGAGTGGGAGAGATCGGGGGTCAAGGCTAGGAGCGGAGGAGAACGGGTGTCAAGGCCAGGAGTGGGGGAGATCGGGTGTCAAGGCCAGGAGCGGGGAGATCGGGGGTTGGGGCCAGGAGCGGGGAGATCGGGGGTTGGGGCCAGGAGCGGGGAGATCGGGGGTTGGGGCCAGGAGCGGGGAGAACGGAGGTTGGGGCCAGGAGCAGGGAGATCGGGGGTTGGGGCCAGTAGCAGGGCGATCGGGCGTCAAACCAGGAGCGGGGAGATCGGGGTTCAAGGTCAGGAGCAGGGGAGATCGTGTGTCAAGGCTGGGAGTGGGAATTCGGGGGTCAAAGCGAGCAGCGGGGGAGTTCGGGGGTCAAGGCCAGGAGCAGGGGAGATCGGGTGTCAAGGCCAGGAGAGGGGGTGATCGGCGGTCAAAGCCAGGATCGGGAGCGATCGGGTGTCAATGCCGGGAGTGGGGAAATCGGGGGTCAAGGCCAGGAGCGGGGGAGATCGGGTGTCAAGGCCAGGAGCGGGGAGATCGGGGGTTGGGGCCAGGAGCGGGGGAGACCAGGGGTCAGGGCCAGGAGCGGGGAGATCGGGGGTGAGGGCCAGGAGCTGGGGAGATTGGGGGTCGGTGCCAGGAGCGGGGCAGATTAGGGGCCAAGGCCAGGAGCAGGTGAGATCCGTGGTCAACGTCAGGAGCCGGGGAGTTCGGTGGTCAAGGCCAGGAGCGGGGTAGATCGGTGGTCAAGGCCGGGAGTTGAAATTCGGGTGTCAAGGCCAGGAGCGGGGGAGTTTGGGGGTCAAGGCCAGGAGCGGTGAGAACGGGGTTTGGGGCCTGGAGCTGGGGAGACCGGGTGTCAAGGCCAGGAGTGGGGAGATTGGGGGTCAAGGCCAGGAGCGGGGAAAACGGTGGTCAAGGCCAGGAGCAGGGGCGGTCGGAGATCAAGGCCAGGAGCGGGGGAGATCGGGTGTCAAGGCCGGGAGTGGGGAAATTGGGGATCAAGGCCAGGAGCGGGGGTGACCGGGGGTCAAGGCCAGGAGCGGGGGAGATCGGGGGTCATAGCCAGCAGCGGGGGAGATCGGGGGTCAAGGCCAGGAGCGTGAGAGATCGGGGGTCAAGGCCAGGAGCGGGGGCTATCGGGGGTCAAAGCCAGGAGCGGGGAGATCGGGGGTCAAGCCCAGGAGCAGGGGAGATCGGGGGTCAAGGCCATATGCAGGGGAGATCGGGGGTCGGGGCCAGGAGTGGGGGAGGTCGGGGGTCAAGGCCAGGAGCAGGGGAGATTGGGGGTCAAGGCCAGGAGCAGTGGAGATCGTGGTTCAAGGCCAGGAGTGGGGGAGATGAGGATTTGGGACCAGGAGCACGCGAGATCGGGGCTAAAGGCCAGGAGCGGGGGAGATCGGGGTTTGGGGCCAGGAGTGGGGAGATCGGGGGTTAGGGCCAGGAGCTGGGGAGATCAGGTGTCAGGGCCAGGAGCGGGGAGATCGGGGGTTAGGGCCAGTGTATTGATTTCTTTGTGGGTTCAATGACGAGACATTTGTGAAAGAGAATGACTTTTTATCTAAAGTATGTTCAACTCAGTTAACAGCATTTACAGGAGACATCATGTTAGAAATCCATCTAGAATGAAACTGAAACCAAACTGAACTGCCTTGCTCGTCTCTGTCACATGCCCTCTGCTGGTCAGGCACAAGCAATCAATACATGCAATCATGCTGGTAAGGCATCATAATCGAACAGGCAAATACCATCTCTATTTGCTGATATCATTGCATCTCCTTTTCTTAAAACAAAAGTATTTTACTTTTAACTAACAACATGCTTTCTTTGTATTAATCTGCATTTTAACTGTAACACTTAATGAACTTACATTATCATTATCATGATCAAGGTTTTTTAACCTTGCTTTGTGTGTTCACATGAAATATGTCAATACACTAGAACTTGAAGAAAGAATAAGATAACATTACTTCCTTCTATAACAATAGTCCTTAAATTTGCTCAATGAGTCTCTCAGGAGGCTTCCCATGTCTTGAGGATTTTCTAATTGATTGTCCTTCAATCTGAGTTGTTGCCTCAGAAGATTGGTTCTCAGCTGTGTGATCAGGTTGTTCAACAGTATCAGTCTCTTGACCTGCTGTGGCTGGTCCCATGAGAAGATCTCGACGATTTCTTCTCAGAACAGCACCCTCATCTGTCTGAATGGTGTATGATCTTGGTTGAACTTCACTCAGGACAGTTCCCTTCTGAGTCCATGTGTTTGTTTTGTCTTTCAACCTTACTTGGTCACCAGTGTGGAGTTCAGGTAGGTTTTGTGTTCCTCTGTCATAGTAGTACTTTTGCTTTTCTTTCTGCTGTTCTTTGAACTTCCTCACTTTCTCCCCCTCTTTTGTTTTCAGGAGGTTCTCCGGGATGGGTAGGTTTGACCTTAGCCGACGTCCCATCAGGAGTTGGGCTGGTGACATACCACACTCGAGCGGCGTTGTGCGGTATACAAGCATGCTCTGGTAGAAGTCAGTTCCACTGTCTTTTGCCTTGTACATCAGTCTTTTCACTGTCTGGACCGATTTTTCCACTATACCATTGGACTGTGGAAAGTGAGGACTTGACGTTGTGTGGACAAAGTCCCACTCTTTGGCAAAGTGTCGGAAACTTGCATTGTAAAACTGGGGTCCGTTGTCTGTGAAGACCTCGCTTGCCACGCCATGTCTGGAGAATATGGCTTTCATACATGTTATCACAGCATCTGCAGTGGTGGTGTACAGTCTACAAACCTCTGGATACAGGGAGTAATAGCCTGTGACTACAAGATAGTCCGTCCCTTGACATACGAATAGGTCAGCGCCTATCTTCTGGTAAGGTCTGTCTGGCGCTGGGTGTGGCTTTAGTGGTTCACCTCTTTTTTCACATTGGCGCTCTTTTTGTTAAACGGTTTGTGTCCGTTCATTCTCACTGCATCCACGTTGCAGCTATTGTCACTGAACAGCCCCTTTGCTTGCGACTTCACAGTCTCTGTAGCCCTACAGAGTGCTATGGCTTTTCCCAGGTCTAGATCTTGCTCTCTTAGCAGTCTTTCCCTTAGACCATTATCTGGAATACCACACACCAGTCTGTCTTTTATCAGCGAGTCTGTCAGTCCCCCAATTTCACACGATTTGCTTCTGTTTCTCAGTTCAATCACATACTGATCAATAGTCTGTCCCGTTTTCTGTACACATGTGAAAAATCTGTGCCTCTCAAACGTCACGTTAAGGTATGCAGTAGGCCTCAAACTGTTCCATTATTTTATCTAGCTTCATTTTGTCTCCATCAGCAGCGAATGTGAAGTTATTATACACCTCCAGTGCTTCATCCCCCACGACATGTAAGAACAGTGACGATTTCCTTTTATTACTTTTCTCGTCAGCTCCAATTGCTGATAAATACAACCCCACACGTTGTTTGAACCTCCTCCAATTTTCAGCTACATTACCTGTAAACTGAAGCGTCGCCGGTGGGTGTAAACCTTCCATTTTTTCACTTCGTTAGCTATTCTCTAATGGTAAGCAACGATGTTCTCTTTTGGCTTGCTAATTTGTGGAGAGCTGATGTAACTTCAGATCTTTTCTCTTCATCTCTTTCAGTCACTTCTGACACCATGTATCGATTTCTTTGTGGGTTCAATGATGAGACATTTATGAAAGAGAATGAGTTTTAATCCAAAGTCTGTTCAACTCTTTATACAGCTTTTACAGGAGACACGATGCTGTGATGCATCTAGAACGAAACTGAAACTAAACTAACTGCCTTGCTTCTCTCGGTCACATGCCCTCTGCTGGTCAGGCACAAGCAATCAATACATACAAACATGCTATTAAGGCATCATAATCGAACAGGCAAATACCATCTCTATTTGCTGATATCATTACAGCCTTGACCCCCGATCTTCCCCGCTCCTGGCCTTGACCCCCGATCTCCCCCGCTCCTGGCCTTGACCGCCGATCTACCCCGCTACTGGCCTTGACCCCCGATCTCTCCGCTCCTGGCCTTGACCCCGATCTCTCCACTCCTGGCCTTGACCCCCGATCTCCCCCGCACCTGGCCTTGACCCCAAATCTCCCCCGCTCCTGGCCTTGACCCCCGATCTCCCCCCTCCTGTCCTTGACTGGCATTCTTCCCCAATCCTGGCACTAAACCCCGATCTCCGCCGCTCCTCGCCCAAAACCCTGATATCCCCTGCAACTGGCCTTGACCCCCGATCTCCCCACTCCCGGCCTTGACACCCGACCTGCCCCGCTCCTGGCCCCAACCCCCGATCTCCCCGCTCCAGGCCTTGAAACCCGATCTCCCCCGCTCATGGCCTTGACCCCCAATTTCCCCACTCCCGGCCTTGACACCCGATCTCTCCCGCTCCTGGCTTTGACCGCCGATCATCCCCGCTCCTGGACTTGGCCCCTGATCTGCCCCGCTCCTGGTCTTGACCCCCGATCTCCCCACTTCCGGTCTTGACACCCGATCTGCCCCGCTCCTGGCCCCAATCCCCGATCTCCCCGCTCCTGGCCTTGACACCCGATCTCCCCAGCTCATGGCCTTGACCCCCGATTTCCCCACTCCCGGCCTTGACGCCTGATCTCTCCCGCTCCTGGCTTTGACTGCCTATCACCCCCGCTCCTGGCCTTGACCCCTAATCTGCCCCGCTCCTGGCCTTGACCCCCGATATCCCCCGCTCCTGGCCTTGACCCCCGATCTCCCCCGCTCCTGGCTTTGACCCCCGATCACCCCTGCTCCTGGCAACGACCCCCGATCTCCTCCGCTCCTGGCCCCAACCCCCGATCTCCCCCCTCCTTTCCATGACTGCGGTTCTTCCCCAATCCTGGCACTAAACCCCGATCTCCGCCGCTCCTCGCCCCAAACCCTGATATCCCCTGCACCTTGCCTTGACACCTGATCTCCCACGCTCCTGGCCGTAATCCCCGATCTCCCCGCTCCTGGCCTTGACACCCGATCTCCCCCGCTCCTGGCCTTGACCCCCGATTTACCCACTCCCGGCATTGACACCCGATCGCTCCCGATCCTGGCTTTGACCGCCGATCACCCCCGCTCCACGCCTTGACCCCCGAATTCCCACTCCCAGTGTTGACACCCGATCTCCCCGCTCCTGGCCTTGACACCCGTTCTCCTCCGCTCCTGGCCTTGACCCCTAATCTGCCCCGCTTCTGGCCTTGACCCCCGATCTCCCCACTCCCGGCCTTGACACCCGATCTCCCCCACTCCTGGCCTTGACACCCGATCTCCTCCGCTCCTGGCCTTGACCCCTAATCTGCCCCGCTCCTGGCCTTGACCCCCGATCTCCCCACTCCCGGCCTTGACACCCGATCTCCCCCACTCCTGGCCTTGACCGGGGCGGGGGAGATCGGGTGTCAAGGCCAGGAGCGGGGAGATCGGGGGTTGGGGCCAGGAGCGGGGGAGACCAGGCGTCAGGGCCAGGAGTGGGGAGATCGGGGGTGAGGGCCAGGAGCTGGGGAGATCGGGGGTCAAGGCTAGGAGCGGGGGAGATCGGTTGTCAAGGCCAGGAGCGGGGAGATCGGGGGTTGGGGCCAGGAGCGGGGGAGATCGGGTGTCAAGGCCAGGAGCGGGGAGATCGGGGGTTGGGGCCAGGAGCGGGGGAGACCAGGGGTCAGGGCCAGGAGCGGGGAGATCGGGGGTGAGGGCCAGGAGCTGGGGAGATTGGGGGTCGGTGCCAGGAGCGGGGCAGATTAGGGGCCAAGGCCAGGAGCAGGTGAGATCCGTGGTCAACGTCAGGAGCCGGGGAGTTCGGTGGTCAAGGCCAGGAGCGGGGTAGATCGGTGGTCAAGGCCGGGAGTTGAAATTCGGGTGTCAAGGCCAGGAGCGGGGGAGTTCGGGGGTCAAGGCCAGGAGCGGTGAGAACGGGGTTTGGGGCCAGGAGCTGGGGAGACCGGGTGTCAAGGCCAGGAGTGGGGAGATTGGGGGTCAAGGCCAGGAGCGGGGAAAACGGTGGTCAAGGCCAGGAGCAGGGGCGATCGGAGATCAAGGCCAGGAGCGGGGGAGATCGGGTGTCAAGGCCAGGAGCGGGGGTGATCGGCGGTCAAAGCCAGGATCGGGAGCGATCGGGTGTCAATGCCGGGAGTGGGGAAATCGGGGGTCAAGGCCAGGAGCGGGGGAGATCGGGTGTCAAGGCCAGGAGCGGGGAGATCGGGGGTTGGGGCCAGGAGCGGGGGAGACCAGGGGTCAGGGCCAGGAGCGGGGAGATCGGGGGTGACGGCCAGGAGCGGGGGAGATTGGGGGTCGGTGCCAGGAGCGGGGCAGATTAGGGGCCAAGGCCAGGAGCAGGTGAGATCCGTGGTCAACGTCAGGAGCGGGGGAGTTCGGCGGTCAAGGCCAGGAGCGGGGTAGATCGGTGGTCAAGGCCGGGAGTTGAAATTCGGGTGACAAGGCCAGGAGCGGGGGAGTTCGGCGGTCAAGGCCAGGAGCGGTGAGAATGGGGTTTGGGGCCAGGAGCTGGGGAGACCGGGTGTCAAGGCCAGGAGTGGGGAGATTGGGGGTCAAGGCCAGGAGCGGGGAAAACGGTGGTCAAGGCCAGGATCAGGGGCGATCGGAGATCAAGGCCAGGAGCGGGGGAGATCGGGTGTCAAGGCCGGGAGTGGGGAAATTGGGGATCAAGGCCAGGAGCGGGGAGAACGGTGGTCAAGACCAGGACCGTGGGGGAGATCGGGGTTTGTGGCCAGGAGCGAGGGAGATCGGTGGTCAAGCCCAGGGGCGGGGGAAGATAGGCGGGCAAGGCCATGAGCGGGGGAGATCGGGGTTCAAGGCCATGAGCGGGGGAAATCGGCGGTCAAGGCCACGAGTGGTGAGATTGGGGGTTGGGGCCAGGAGCGGGGGAGATCGGGGGTTGGGGCCAGGAGCGTTGGAGATCGGCGGTCAAGACCAGGAGCGGAGGAGATCGAGGGTCGGTGCCAGGAGCGGGGGCTTTCGGGGGTCAAGGCCATGAGCGGAGGAGATCGGGGGTGGGGGCCAGGTGCGGGGAGATCGGGGGTTGGGGCCAGGTGCCTGAGAGATCAGGGGTCAAGGCCAGGAGCTGGGGCTATCGGGAGTCAAGTCCAGGAGCTGAGGAGATCGGGGTTTAGTGCCAGGATTGGGGAAGAACCGCAGTCAAGGACAGGAGGGGTGAGACCGGGGGTTGGGTCCAGGAGCGTGAGAGATCAGGAGTCAAACCAGGAGCGTGGAGATCAGGGCTCAAGGCCAGGAGCGGAGGAGATCGGGTGTCAAGGCCGGGAGTGGGAATTCGGGGGTCAAGGCCAGGAGCGGGGGAGATCTGGGGTCAAGGCCAGGAGCGGGGAGAATGGGGGTTGGGGCCAGGAGCAGGGGAGATCGGGTGTCAAGGCTGGGAGCGGGGAGATCGGTGGTCAAGGACAGCAGCGGGGGGAGATCGGGGGTCAAGGCCAGGAGCACGGGGGATCGGGGGTAAAGGCCAGGAGCTGGGGCTATCGGGGTTCAAGGCAAGGAGTGGAGGAGATTGGGGGTCGGTGCCAGGAGCAGGGGTGATCGGGGGTCAAGGCCAGGAGCGGGGGAGATCGGGGGTCAAGGCCAGCAGCGGGGGAGGTCGGGGGTCAAGGCCAGGAGCGTGGGAGATCGGGGGTCAAGGCCAGGAGCGGGGGCTTTCGGGGGTCAATGCAAGGAGCGGAGGAGATCGGGGGTGGGGGCCCGGTGCAGGGAGATCGAGTGTCAAGGCCAGGAGCAGGGGAGATCAGGGATCAAGGCCATATGCAGGGGAGATCGGGGGTCGGGGCCAGGAGCGGGAGAGATCGGGGTTCGGGGCCAGGAGTGGATGAGATCGGGGGTCAAGGCTAGGAGCGGAGGAGAACGGGTGTCAAGGCCAGGAGCGGGGAGATCGGGGGTTGGGGCCAGGAGCGGGGAGATCGGAGGTTGGGGCCAGGAGCAGGGAGATCGGGGGTTGGGGCCAGGAGCAGGGGAGATCAGGGATCAAGGCCATATGCAGGGGAGATCGGGGGTCGGGGCCAGGAGCGGGAGAGATCGGGGTTCGGGGCCAGGAGTGGGAGAGATCGGGGGTCAAGGCTAGGAGCGGAGGAGAACGGGTGTCAAGGCCAGGAGTGGGGGAGATCGGGTGTCAAGGCCAGGAGCGGGGAGATCGGGGGTTGGGGCCAGGAGCGGGGAGAACGGAGGTTGGGGCCAGGAGCAGGGAGATCGGGGGTTGGGGCCAGTAGCAGGGCGATCGGGGGTGAGGGCCAGGAGCTGGGGAGATTGGGGGTCGGTGCCAGGAGCGGGGCAGATTAGGGGCCAAGGCCAGGAGCAGGTGAGATCCGTGGTCAACGTCAGGAGCCGGGGAGTTCGGTGGTCAAGTCCAGGAGCGGGGTAGATCGGTGGTCAAGGCCGGGAGTTGAAATTCGGGTGTCAAGGCCAGGAGCGGGGGAGTTCGGGGGTCAAGGCCAGGAGCGGTGAGAATGGGGTTTGGGGCCAGGAGCTGGGGAGACCGGGTGTCAAGGCCAGGAGTGGGGAGATTGGGGGTCAAGGCCAGGAGCGGGGAAAACGGTGGTCAAGGCCAGGAGCAGGGGCGATCGGAGATCAAGGCCAGGAGCGGGGGAGATCGGGTGTCAAGGCCGGGAGTGGGGAAATTGGGGATCAAGGCCAGGAGCGGGGAGAACGGTGGTCAAGACCAGGACCGTGGGGGAGATCGGGGGTTGTGGCCAGGAGCGAGGGAGATCGGTGGTCAAGCCCAGGGGCGGGGGAGATAGGCGGGCAAGGCCATGAGCGGGGGAGATCGGGGGTCAAGGCCATGAGCGGGGGAAATCGGCGGTCAAGGCCACGAGTGGTGAGATTGGGGGTTGGGGCCAGGAGCGGGGGAGATCGGGGGTTGGGGCCAGGACCGTTGGAGATCGGCGGTCAACACCAGGAGCGGAGGAGATTGAGGGTCGGTGCCAGGAGCGGGGGTGACCGGGGGTCAAGGCCAGGAGCGGGGGAGATCGGGGGTCATAGCCAGCAGCGGGGGAGATCGGGGGTCAAGGCCAGGAGCGTGAGAGATCGGGGGTCAAGGCCAGGAGCGGGGGCTATCGGGGGTCAAAGCCAGGAGCGGGGAGATCGGGGGTCAAGCCCAGGAGCAGGGGAGATCGGGGGTCAAGGCCATATGCAGGGGAGATCGGGGGTCGGGGCCAGGAGTGGGGGAGGTCGGGGGTCAAGGCCAGGAGCAGGGGAGATTGGGGGCCAAGGCCAGGAGCAGGGGAGATCGTGGTTCAAGGCCAGGAGCGGGGGAGATCGGTGGTCAAGGCCGGGAGTTGGAATTCGGGTGCCAAGGCCAGGAGCGGGGGATTTCGGGGGTCAAGGCCAGGAGCGGTGAGAACGGGGGTCAAGGCCAGGAGCGGGGAAAACGGTGGTCAAGGCCAGGACCAGGGGAGATCGGGGATCAAGGCCAGGAGCGGGGAAGATCGGGTGTCAAGGCCGGGAGTGGGGAAATTGGGGATCAAGGCCAGGAGCGGGGAGAACGGTGGTCAAGACGAGGACCGTGGGGGAGATTGGGGGTTGGGGCCAGGAGCGAGGGAGATCAGGGGTCAAGCCCAGGGGCGGGGGAGATAGGGGGTCAAGGCCAGGAGCGGGGGAGATCGGGGGTCAAGGCCAGGAGCGGGTCAGATCAGGGGTCAAGGCCAGGAGCGGGTGTGATCGGCGGGCAAGGCCATGAGCGGGGGAGATCGGGGGTCAAGGCCAGGAGCGGGGGAGATCGGCGGTCAAGGCCATGAGTGGTGAGATTGGGGGTTGGGGCCAGGAGCGGGGGAGATCGGGGGTTGGGGCCAGGAGCGTTGGAGATCGGCGGTCACGGCCAGGAGCGGAGGAGATCGAGGGTCGGTGCCAGGAGCGGGGGTGACCGGGGGTCAAGGCCAGGAGTGGGGGAGATCGGGGGTCATAGCCAGCATCGGGGGAGATTGGGGGTCAAGGCCAGGAGCGTGAGAGATCAGGGGTCAAGGCCAGGAGCGGGGGCTATCGGGGGTCAAAGCCAGGAGCGGGGAGATCGGGGGTCAAGTCCAGGGGCAGGGGAGATCGGGGGTCAAGGCCCTATGCAGGGGAGATCGGGGGTCGGGGCCAGGAGTGGGGGAGGTCGGGGGTCAAGGCCAGGAGCAGGGGAGATTGGGGGTCAAGGCCAGGAGCAGTGGAGATCGTGGTTCAAGGCCAGGAGTGGGGGAGATGAGGATTTGGGACCAGGAGCACGCGAGATCGGGGCTAAAGGCCAGGAGCGGGGGAGATCGGGGTTTGGGGCCAGGAGTGGGGAGATCGGGGTTTAGGGCCAGGAGCTGGGGAGATCAGGTGTCAGGGCCAGGAGCGGGGAGATCGGGGGTTAGGGCCAGTGTATTGATTTCTTTGTGGGTTCAATGACGAGACATTTGTGAAAGAGAATGACTTTTTATCTAAAGTATGTTCAACTCAGTTAACAGCATTTACAGGAGACATCATGTTAGAAATCCATCTAGAATGAAACTGAAACCAAACTGAACTGCCTTGCTCGTCTCTGTCACATGCCCTCTGCTGGTCAGGCACAAGCAATCAATACATGCAATCATGCTGGTAAGGCATCATAATCGAACAGGCAAATACCATCTCTATTTGCTGATATCATTGCATCTCCTTTTCTTAAAACAAAAGTATTTTACTTTTAACTAACAACATGCTTTCTTTGTATTAATCTGCATTTTAACTGTAACACTTAATGAACTTACATTATCATTATCATGATCAAGGTTTTTTAACCTTGCTTTGTGTGTTCACATGAAATATGTCAATACACTAGAACTTGAAGAAAGAATAAGATAACATTACTTCCTTCTATAACAATAGTCCTTAAATTTGCTCAATGAGTCTCTCAGGAGGCTTCACATGTCTTGAGGATTTTCTAATTGATTGTCCTTCAATCTGAGTTGTTGCCTCAGATGATTGGTTCTCAGCTGTGTGATCAGGTTGTTCAACAGTATCAGTCTCTTGACCTGCTGTGGCTGGTCCCATGAGAAGATCTCGACGATTTCTTCTCAGAACAGCACCCTCATCTGTCTGAATGGTGTATGATCTTGGTTGAACTTCACTCAGGACAGTTCCCTTCTGAGTCCATGTGTTTGTTTTGTCTTTCAACCTTACTTGGTCACCAGTGTGGAGTTCAGGTAGGTTTTGTGTTCCTCTGTTATAGTAGTACTTTTGCTTTTCTTTCTGCTGTTCTTTGAACTTCCTCACTTTCTCCCCCTCTTTTGTTTTCAGGAGGTTCTCCGGGATGGATAGGTTTGACCTTAGCCGACGTCCCATCAGGAGTTGGGCTGGTGACATACCAAACTCGAGCGGCGTTGTGCGGTATACAAGCATGCTCTGGTAGAAGTCAGTATCACTGTCTTTTGCCTTGTACATCAGTCTTTTCACTGTCTGGACCGATTTTTCCACTATACCATTGGACTGTGGAAAGTGAGGACTTGACGTTGTGTGGACAAAGTCCCACTCTTTGGCAAAGTGTCGGAAACTTGCATTGTAAAACTGGGGTCCGTTGTCTGTGAAGACCTCGCTTGCCACGCCATGTCTGGAGAATATGGCTTTCATACATGTTATCACAGCATCTGCAGTGGTGGTGTACAGTCTACAAACCTCTGGATACAGGGAGTAATAGCCTGTGACTACAAGATAGTCCTTCCCTTGACATACGAATAGGTCAGCGCCTATCTTCTGGTAAGGTCTGTCTGGCGCTGGATGTGGCTTTAGTGGTTCACCTCTTTTTTCACATTGGCGCTCTTTTTGTTAAACGGTTTGTGTCCGTTCATTCTCACTGCATCCACGTTGCAGCTATTGTCACTGAACAGCCCCTTTGCTTGCGACTTCACAGTCTCTGTAGCCCTACAGAGTGCTATGGCTTTTCCCAGGTCTAGATCTTGCTCTCTTAGCAGTCTTTCCCTTAGACCATTATCTGGAATACCACACACCAGTCTGTCTTTTATCAGCGAGTCTGTCAGTCCCCCAAATTCACACGATTTGCTTCTGTTTCTCAGTTCAATCACATACTGATCAATAGTCTGTCCCGTTTTCTGTACACATGTGAAAAATCTGTGCCTCTCAAATGTCACGTTAAGGTATGCAGTAGGCCTCAAACTGTTCCATTATTTTATCTAGCTTCATTTTGTCTCCATCAGCAGCGAATGTGAAGTTATTATACACCTCCAGCGCTTCATCCCCCACGACATGTAAGAACAGTGACGATTTCCTTTTATTACTTTTCTCGTCAGCTCCAATTGCTGATAAATACAACCCCACACGTTGTTTGAACCTCCTCCAATTTTCAGCTACATTACCTGTAAACTGAAGCGTCGCCGGTGGGTGTAAACCTTCCATTTTTTCACTTCGTTAGCTATTCTCTAATGGTAAGCAACGATGTTCTCTTTTGGCTTGCTAATTTGTGGAGAGCTGATGTAACTTCAGATCTTTTCTCTTCATCTCTTTCAGTCACTTCTGACACCATGTATCGATTTCTTTGTGGGTTCAATGATGAGACATTTATGAAAGAGAATGAGTTTTAATCCAAAGTCTGTTCAACTCTTTATACAGCTTTTACAGGAGACACGATGCTGTGATGCATCTAGAACGAAACTGAAACTAAACTAACTGCCTTGCTTCTCTCGGTCACATGCCCTCTGCTGGTCAGGCACAAGCAATCAATACATACAAACATGCTATTAAGGCATCATAATCGAACAGGCAAATACCATCTCTATTTGCTGATATCATTACAGCCTTGACCCCCGATCTTCCCCGCTCCTGGCCTTGACCCCCGATCTCCCCCGCTCCTGGCCTTGACCGCCGATCTACCCCGCTACTGGCCTTGACCGCCGATCTCTCCGCTCCTGGCCTTGACCCCGATCTCTCCGCTCCTGGCCTTGACCCCCGATCTCCCCCGCACCTGGCCTTGACCCCAAATCTCCCCCGCTCCTGGCCTTGACCCCCGATCTCCCCCCTCCTGTCCTTGACTGGCATTCTTCCCCAATCCTGGCACTAAACCCCGATCTCCGCCGCTCCTCGCCCAAAACCCTGATATCCCCTGCAACTGGCCTTGACCCCCGATCTCCCCACTCCCGGCCTTGACACCCGACCTGCCCCGCTCCTGGCCCCAACCCCCGATCTCCCCGCTCCAGGCCTTGAAACCCGATCTCCCCCGCTCATGGCCTTGACCCCCAATTTCCCCACTCCCGGCCTTGACACCCGATCTCTCCCGCTCCTGGCTTTGACCGCCGATCATCCCCGCTCCTGGACTTGGCCCCTGATCTGCCCCGCTCCTGGTCTTGACCCCCGATCTCCCCACTTCCGGTCTTGACACCCGATCTGCCCCGCTCCTGGCCCCAATCCCCGATCTCCCCGCTCCTGGCCTTGACACCCGATCTCCCCAGCTCATGGCCTTGACCCCCGATTTCCCCACTCCCGGCCTTGACGCCTGATCTCTCCCGCTCCTGGCTTTGACTGCCTATCACCCCCGCTCCTGGCCTTGACCCCTAATCTGCCCCGCTCCTGGCCTTGACCCCCGATATCCCCCGCTCCTGGCCTTGACCCCCGATCTCCCCCGCTCCTGGCTTTGACCCCCGATCACCCCTGCTCCTGGCAACGACCCCCGATCTCCTCCGCTCCTGGCCCCAACCCCCGATCTCCCCCCTCCTTTCCATGACTGCGGTTCTTCCCCAATCCTGGCACTAAACCCCGATCTCCGCCGCTCCTCGCCCCAAACCCTGATATCCCCTGCACCTTGCCTTGACACCTGATCTCCCACGCTCCTGGCCGTAACCCCCGATCTCCCCGCTCCTGGCCTTGACACCCGATCTCCCCCGCTCCTGGCCTTGACCCCCGATTTACCCACTCCCGGCATTGACACCCGATCGCTCCCGATCCTGGCTTTGACCGCCGATCACCCCCGCTCCACGCCTTGACCCCCGAATTCCCACTCCCAGTCTTGACACCCGATCTCCCCGCTCCTGGTTTGACACCCGATCTCCCCCACTCCTGGCCTTGACCCCTAATCTGCCCCGCTCCTGGCCTTGACCCCCGATCTCCCCACTCCCGGCCTTGACACCCGATCTCCCCCACTCCTGGCCTTGACACCCGATCTCCTCCGCTCCTGGCCTTGACCCCTAATCTGCCCCGCTCCTGGCCTTGACCCCCGATCTCCCCACTCCCGGCCTTGACACCCGATCTCCCCCACTCCTCGCCTTGACACCCGATCTCCTCCGCTCCTGGCTTGACCCCCGAACTCCCACGCTCCTGGCCTTGACCCCCGATCTCCCCCGCTGCTGGCCTTGACCCTCGATCTCCCCCGCTCCTGGCCTTGACCCCCGATCACCCCTGCTCCTGGCACCGACACCCGATCTCCTCCGCTCCTTGCCTTGACCCCCGATAGCCCCAGCTCCAGGCCTTGACTCCCGATCTCCCCTGCTCCTGGCCCCAACCCCCATTCTCCCCGCTCCTGGCCTTGACCCCAGATCTCCCCCGCTCCTGGCCTTGACCTCCGAATTCCCACTCCCGGCCTTGACACCCGATCTCCTCTGCTCCTGTACTTGAGCCCTGATCTCCACGCTCCTGGTTTGACTCCCGATCTCTCACGCACCTGGACCCAACCCCCGATCTCAGCCCTCCTGTCCTTGACTGCGGTTCTTCCCCAATCCTGGCACTAAGCCCCAATCTCTGCCGCTCTTGGCCTTGACCCCCGATCACCCCTGCTCCTGGCACCGACACCCGATCTCCTCCGCTCCTGGCCTTGACCCCCAATAGCCCCTGCTCCTGGCCTTGACCCCCGATTTCCCCACTCCCGGCCTTGACCCCCGCTCTCCCCCGCTCCTGGCCGTGACCCCCGATCTCCCCCCGCTCCTGGCCGTGACCCCCGATCTCCCCCGCTCCTCGCCGTGACCCCCGATCTCCCCCGCTCCTGGCCCTGTACCCCGATTCCCCCGCTCCTGGCCCTAACCCCCGAGCTCCCCACTCCTGGCCCCAAACCCCGATCTCCCCCGCTCCTGGCCTTTAGCAACGATCTCCCGCGCTCCTGGTCCCAAATCCTCATCTCCACCACTACTGGCCTTGAACCACGATCTCCACTGCTCCTGGCCTTGAACCCCAATCTCCCCTGCTCCTGGCCTTGACCCCCGACCTCCCCCACTCCTGGCCCCGACCCCCGATCTCCCCTGCATATGGCCTTGACCCCCGATCTCCCCTGCTCCTGGACTTGACCCCCGATCTCCCCGCTCCTGGCCTTGACCCCTGATCTCTCACGCTCCTGGCTTTGACCCCCGATCTCCCCCGCTGCTGGCTATGACCCCCGATCTCCCCCACTCCTGGCCTTGACCCCCGGTCACCCCCGCTCCTGGCACCGACCCTCGATCTCCTCCGCTCCTGGCCTTGACCGCCGATCTCCAACGCTCCTGGCCCCAACCCCCGATCTCCCCCGCTCCTGGCCCCAACCCCCAATCTCACCACTCGTGGCCTTGACCGCCGATCTCCCCCGCTCCTGGCCTTGACCCCCGATCTCCCCCGCTCATGGCCTTGCCCGCCGATCACACCCGCTCCTGGCCTGGACCCCTGATCTGACCCGCTCCTGGCCTTGACCCCCGATCTCCCCCACTGCTAGCTATGACCCCCGATCTCCCCTACTCCTGGCCTTGACCCCCGGTCACCCCCGCTCCTGGCACCGACCCTCGATCTCCTCCGCTCCTGGCCTTGACCGCCGAACTCCAACGCTCCTGGCCCCAACCCCCGATCTCCCCCGCTCCTGGCCCCAACCCCCAATCTCACCACTCGTGGCCTTGACCCCCGATCTCCCCCGCTCATGGCCTTGCCCGCCGATCACACCCGCTCCTGGCCTTGGCCCCTGATCTGACCCGCTCCTGGCCTTTACCACCGATCTCCCCCGCTCCTGGCCTTGACCCCCTATCTCCCCCGCCCCTGGGCTTGACCCCTGATCTCCCTCGCTCTTGGCCCCAACCCCCGATCTCCCCCACGGTCCTGGTCTTGACCACCGTTCTCCCCGCTCCTGGCCTTGATCCCCAATTTCCCCACTCCCATCCTTGACACCCGATCTTCCCCGCTCCTGGCATTGATCCCCGATCTCCCCTGCTCCTGGCCTTGACCACCGTTTTCCCTGCTCCTGGCCTTGACCCCCGTTCTCACCGCTCCTGGCCTTGACCCCCGTTCTCACCGCTCCTGGCCTTGACCCCCGAGCTCCCCTGCTCCTGGCCTTGACACCCAATCTCCCCTGCTCCTGGACTTGACCCCCGATCTCCCTGCTCCTGGCTTTGACCCCCGATAGCCCCCGCTCCTGGCCCTCACCCCCGATCTCCCCGCTCCTGGCCCTGACCCCTGGTCTCCCCCGCTCCTGGCCCCAACCCCCGATCTCCCCGCTCCTGGCCTTGACACCCGATCTCCCCCGCTCCTGGCCTTGCTTCCCGATTTCCCCACTCCCGGCATTGACACCCGATCGCTCCCGATCCTGGCTTTGACCGCCGATCACCCCCGCTCCTGGCCTTGACACCCGATCTCCCCTGCTCCTGGCCTTGACCCCCGAACTGCCCCGCTCCTCGCTTTGACCCCCGAATTCCCACTCCCAGCCTTAACACACGATCTCCCCTGCTCCTGACCTTGAACACCGATCTCACCGCTCCTGGTTTGATGCCAGATCTCCCCGCTCCTGGCCCCAACCCCCGATCTCCCCGCTCCTAGCCCCAACCCCCGATCTCCCCGCTCCTGGCCCCAACCCCCGATCTCCCCGCTCCTGGCCTTGACCCCCGATCTCCCCACTCCCGGCCTTGACACCCGATCTCCCCCACTCCTGGCATTGATCCCCGATCTCCCCTGCTCCTGGCCTTGACCACCGTATTCCCTGCTCCTGGCCTTGACCCCCGTTCTCACCGCTCCTGGCCTTGACCCCCGTTCTCACCGCTCCTGGCCTTGACCCCCGAACTCCCCCGCTCCTGGCCTTGACCCCCGAATTCCAACTCCCGGCCTTGACCACCGATCTCACCCGCTCCTGGCCTTGAACCCCGAGCTCCCCTGCTCCTGGCCTTGACCCCCAATCTCCCTGCTCCTGGCTTTGACCCCCGATAGCCCCCGCTCCTGGCCTTGACCCCCAATCTCTCACGCTCCTGGCCTTGACCCCTGATCTCCCCCGCTGCTGGCTATGACCCCCGATCTCCCCCACTCCTGGCCTTGACCCCCGGTCACCCCCGCTCCTGGCACCGACCCTCGATCTCCTCCGCTCCTGGTCTTGACCGCCGATCTCCAACGCTCCTGGCCCCAACCCCCGATCTCCCCCGCTCCTGGCCCCAACCCCCAATCTCACCACTCGTGGCCTTGACCGCCGATCTCCCCCGCTCATGGCCTTGACCCCCGATCTCCCCCGCTCATGGCCTTGCCCGCCTATCTCCCCCGCCCCTGGTCTTGACCACCGATCTCCCTCGCTCCTGGCCTTGATCCCCAATTTCCCCACTCCCGGCCTTGACACCCGCTCTCCCCCGCTCCTGGCCTTGATCTCCGATCGCCCCTGCTCCTGGCCTTGACCACCGTTTTCCCCGCTCCTGGCCTTGACCCCCGATCTCCCCACTCCTGGCCTTGACACCCGGTCTCCCCAGCTCCTGGCCCCAAACCCCGTTCTCACCGCTCCTGGCCTTGACCCCGAACTCCCCCGCTCCTGGCCTTGACACCCGAATTCCAACTCCCGGCCTTGACCACCGATCTACCCCGCTCCTGGCCTTGACCGCCGAAGTTTCAGTTTCGTTCTAGATGCATCACAGCATCGTGTCTCCTGTAAAAGCTGTATAAAGAGTTGAACAGACTTTGGATTAAAACTCATTCTCTTTCATAAATGTCTCATCATTGAACTCACAAAGAAATCGATACAATGGCCAGGAGCGGGGGAGATCGGAGGTCAAGTCCAGGAGCGGGGGACATCGGCGTTCAATGCCAGGAGTGGGGGAGATCGGGGGTCAAGGCCAGGAGCGGCGGAGATCGGGGATCAAGGCCACGAGCGGGGAGATCAGGGGTCGGGGCCAGGAGCGTGTGAGTTCGTGGGTCAAGGCCAGGAGCGGATGAGATCGGGGGTCAAGGCCACTAGTGGGGGAGAACGGCAGACAAGACCAGGAGCGGGGACATCGGCGGTCAAAGCCAGGAGCGGTGGAGATCGGGGGTCGGGGCCAGGAGCGAGGAGATCGGGGGTCAAGTCCAGGAATGGGGGAGATCGGGGGTCAAGGCAAGGAGCGGGGGAGATCGGGGTTTGGGGCGAGTAGCGGGGGAGATCAGGGGTTTGGGCCAGGAGCCGGGGAGATCAGGGTTCAAGGCCAGGATTGGGGGAGATCAGCGGTCAAGGCCAGGACGGGGGGAGATCGTCGGTTGGGGCCAGGAGCAGGGGAGATCGGGGGTCAAGGCCGGGCGTGGTGGAGATCGGTGGTCGGGGCCAGGAGCGTGGGAGTTCGGGGGACAAGGCCAGGAGCGGATGAGATCGGGGGATAAGGCCACGAGCGGGGGAGATCGGGGGTTGGGGCCAGGAGCAGGGGCATTCGGGGGTCAAGTCCAGGAGCGGGGGAGATCGGGGGTCGGGGCCAGGAGCGGGGAGATCGGGGGTCAAGTCCAGGAGCGGGGGAGAGCGGCGGTCAAGGCCAGGAGCAGGGGAGATCGGCGGTCAAGGCCAGGGGTGAGGGAAATCGGGGCTCAAGGCCAGGAGCGGGCGACATCGGGGGTCAAGGCCAGGAGCGGGGAGATCGGGGCTCAAGGTCAGGAGCGGGCGAGATCGGGGGTCAAGGCCAGGAGCGGGGGAGATCGGGTTTGGGGCCAGGAGCGGGGAGTTCGGTGGTCGGGGCCAGGAGCGTGGGAGATCGGGGGTTGGGGTCACAAGCTCAGGGATCCTTTAATGTGGGGTTGGGAGGAGCAGGTGGTCCCACAGAAATCAGTGAAAGAGTAGCAGGTAAGAGGAAAATAGGCCAGGATGCTAGGCACCACCACATCACCATCACTTGCATGAGGTGAGCAAAGAAGGGGCTGACAGCGATAATCACGCCTGGTGCATGTAATATATGTACCTTTAAGGGAGAGAACTACTTTTTACAGCTCTTGTATACTGTAGTACTGGCAGTGACCACACCTGTATATAATCCCTGAGTAGTGATCTGTAAAGTTAGTTCTAGAGTAACTCTCATTCAGGAAACACCTGTTGAATCGTTCCTTGCAGTCTCTTGTCTGATTATTGAAGGACACAACATTAAGATACACGGATCTAACATTGGCGACATGGCAGATTCAAACCTACCTGCAATCTGCATCACCTCCCAGGGATTCGCTTCTGGAGAACAGTGGAAGAAGGTCGAGTCCAGAAGCATGGGCGCCGACCACGGGCAACCGCCCAGTCATCCAGCAGAGATTTGAGCATCGCAGGGGAGGCTGTCGAGAGCCAGGCTTGGCTTTCCAGTCACGGTGGTCCAGCAAAACGGGCTGGCAACAGGTACTGCGCAGACCCTTCCTGGACAGTGGCGACTAGAGCCCGACCGATCGGCACAGAAAAAGGCCGAGCAGCGTCGACGGGGGAGAGAGAGAGGGCAGAGCGCACAGGGTGCAGCCGGTGTTCAGGACCGAGCGGCATCAACGGGGGAGAGAGACGAGAGAGAGCAGAGTGCAGCCGGTGTTCAAGGTCCGAGCAGCGTCAACGGGGGAGAGAGACGAGAGAGAGCAGAGCGCAGCCGGTGTTCAAGGGCCGAGCAGCGTCAACAGGGGAGAGAGGTGCGCAGGAAAACGCGAGGCGCTTCCATTGCCACGAGGACCGCAGAGAGCGGCATTGGCAGCAGCGCAGGAGCAGCACACGAAACCCAAAGGGCGTCGCCATTTGCCACGAGGACCGCCGAGAGCAGCATTGGCAGCAGCGCGGGAGACGCCATTTTAAGCCGCAGCGGGGAAGAAAGGAAAGCGCGGGAGACGCCATTTTAAGCCAGTCTAACCACACCCAAAAATGCCGAAGAGTGGCAGTATCACAGCGTTCGACAATGAAGTTGAAGATTGGACGATATATGTCGAACGCATAGAAGTATACTGCAAGACGAATGAAGTGCCAGATGACAAGAAAGCGCTGGTATTGTTGAATTCAATGGGCGCAAAAACATTTGGCTTACTACGAAACCTAGTAACCCCAGAGAAGCCAGTCAAAAAGGTTTTGAAAACATAGTGTCAATCCTACAGGACCACTTAAACCCCACACCGCTGCTGATAGCAGAAAGATTTAAGTTTCACAAAAGGAACCAGCATAAAGATGAAAGTAATGCTGAATATTTAACGGAACTGCGCAAGCTATCGAAACACTGCCAGTTTGGAACGGGACTAGCAGATACTTTAAGGGACAAGTTTGTGTGTGGGCTTCAATGTGAAGGAACACAGAAACGGCTTCTATCAGAAAAGGATCTTACGCTGGACAAGGCTTTCAGCATTGCAGTATCACACGAAGCAGCAGCACGGGGCGCTGCAGAGGTACAACGGAGACCGCAAGAATATGGCACAGATGAAATGTCATACGGAACAGTGAAGTGCTATCGCTGCGGCAGAACTACACATGACCATAATGATTGCTGGTTCAAGGACAAAGTGTGCAGACAGTGTGGAAAATTAGAACACATAGCAAGAGTCTGCAGGTCTGGAAAGAAAACCAGCAGCAAGAAATCTCCACAGGAGGAGTACAAGAAGGTACATAAGGTGACGGAGAGCAGTTCAGACCAACAGAAGAGTGATACAGACTCCGGAAGCAAGGAGCTGGGTTGTCTGAAACTACATAATGTGATCAAAATGGAGGATCACCAAACTATCTGGGTCACACTCAAGATAGCAGGAGTCCAAGTGAAAATGGAATTGGACACAGGATCAGCCCTAACAGTCATAAACCAAAGGGACTACAAGCGGCTATTCTCACATATACCCTTGAGGGATACAAAGATTGTCTTGAAGACATACACGGGACAAAGAATCTACCACAAAGGAAAAATAAGGGTGAACGTTATATATAACGGCAAGGAAACACCAAAAATGGACCTATATGTATTGCCAGATGGAGGACCACCACTACTGGGACGTGAATGGATCCGGAAGATACAGCTAGATTGGCATTCCCTACAGGCACTGACTGTGGCTGACAAAAAGGACGATGACGTCACACCTGGGCGACTGTCAAAGATCCTAACTGATGTGAAAGAAGTGTTCCAGCAAGGACTCGGAACACTAAAAGGCATGACAGCGATGATTAAAATTGAAGAAAATGCAAGCCCAAAATTTTTTAAGGCCAGACCGGTACCTTATGCGATCCGCCCAGCTGTCAAAGCAGAGCTGGAGAGTCTGGAACATTCAGGTGTACTGTCCAAGGTAGACTGGAGCGAGTGGGCTACACCCATCGTCCCTGTGATGAAAAAGTCATTGAGCAGCACGCCTGGGGAACCAAGGAAGGTTCGCCTCTGTGGGGACTTTAAGGTAACAGTGAACCCGGTACTTCACACCGTACAATATCCACCTCCGCGGAGTGAAGATATTTTCGCCTCGCTATCTGGAGGGAAACGCTTCACTAAGATTGATCTGGCCCAGGCGTATCTGCAAATGGAGGTAGAAGAAGCATCAAAAAAATACCTCACAATCAACACCCATAAAGGTCTCTACCAATACAATCGGCTGGTATTCAGGGTAGCATCAGCTCCGGCTATTTGGCAGAGGGCAATGGAACAAGTCCTGCAAGGGATCCCAGGGACCCAGTGTTATTTGGACGACATCCTGGTCACGGGCAAAAATGACAGTGATCACCTTGCCAAACTGGACCAGGTGCTCAATAGATTGCAGGAATATGGGCTCCGAGCTAACCGCCCCAAATGCGAGTTTTTTAGAAAACAGATCTCGTATTGTAGCCACGTTATCGATAACGAGGGGTTACATAAGTCCCCAGAGAAGATTGAGGCAGCAGTCAAGGCTCCAGCACCGGAAAATGTGTCACAACTGAGGTCGTTCCTCGGGCTGGTAAACTACTACCATAAGTTCTTGCCAAATTTGTCTACAATACTACACCCACTGAACACCCTACTGCAAACTGGGGTGCCATGGAAGTGGAGTGACGAATGTAGATGAGCTTTCCAGAAGAGCAAAACACTAATCACATCGAAAGAGGTATTGGCCCATTACAACCCGGCATTACCAATTCGGTTGGCATGTGATGCGTCACCCTACGGCATTGGAGTGGTGCTGTCGCACAAATTCTCGGACGGCTCAGAGGGGCCAATAGCCTTTGCGTCACGATCACTAACCTCAGCCGAGCGTAACTACGCCCAGATAGACAGGGAGGCCCTCAGCCTAGTGTGGGGAGTGAAAAAGTTCAATCACTATCTGCACGGGCAGAAGTTCACCTTGCTGACTGACCACCAGCCACTTGTCTCCATCTTTAATCCAAAGAAGGACGTTCCGGTGATGACTGCGCAACGGCTACAAAGATGGTCCCTTTTTCTAGGGGCGCACCAATATGAAATCGAGTATAAGGGCACGAAACAGCATGGAAGCGCTGATGGGCTATCACGCCTGCCACTGCCTACTGCGGATGAAGCACCAGCAGTGGATCCTGTCGAAATATTTCATTTGACTATAATTGAATGCTTGCCAGTAACTAACGCTGGTATAGAGAAGGCGACCCGAAATGACCCGACACTGTCTCGGGTATATGATTTGACGGTGAAGGGATGGCCAACACATGGCGACTCACTGTTGACAGCATTCTCATCCAGAAGAGAACAGCTGACAGTATGCCAGGGGTCCTTGATGTGTGGATCCCGAGTGGTAGTTCCACCCAAGTTAAGGGAGAGAGTGCTCAATGAGCTTCACGAAGGTCATCTGGGAGGGGTGAAAATGAAAAGCATTGCTAGGGCTTATGTGTGGTGGCCGGGGATCGATCAGCAAATCGAGGACCTGACAAAGAGCTGCTCAGGATGCCAGAAGGTCCAAAATGCACCACCACATGCCCCTCTACACCCATGGGAGTGGCCCTCCTCTCCATGGCAACGGGTGCATATTGATTTTGCTGGTACATTCATGGACTCAATGTTTTTAATAGCCGTGGATGCGCACTCAAAATGGCCTGAGGTCATCAAAATGTCCTACACCACCACGGAGAAAATTATTGCAGTCCTACGGACCATTTTTGCCAGGAATGGCTTGCCAGAACAGATTTGTTCCGACAACGGACCACAGTTTGTGTCCGAAGAGTTCCGGAGGTTCTTGAAAAAGAATGGGGTAAGGCATTACACATCCGCCCCGTATCATCCAGCCACAAATGGATTGGCTGAGAGGTTCGTACAAACCTTTAAGAAGGCAATAAAGGCTATGTACAATGACAACATTCCGCTGCAGCACAAGGTGGACAATTTCCTGTTTGCCTACCGGAATGCGACACATGCAGTCACCAACCAGGCCCCAGCCATGATGTTCTTTAACCGAAGGTTAAGATCTCGCCTGGATTTGCTCAGACCAAACGTACGAAGAGATGTTGAGAGTAAGCAATTCCAGCACATCCATGAGAAGCCAACAAGGAGCTTCAATGTCGGGCAACCAGTCTTGGCCCGCGACTACCGAACAGAAAAATGGCAGCCAGGAACGATATGCACACGGCAGCGCCCACTATTGTACACAGTGGACGTTGGGGAGCGCATCGTGAGACACCATGCTGACCAGATCCTAGAGTCACAGGAACAAGTCAACCCCATGCCTCGCCCATACGTACCTGGTGATGAACCCGATGTACAGGTCGCATCTACCCCAGAAACAGTAGCATCGGAAGCTGATGAACCAACCGACGACAGGGGGCCAGAATCGCCTCCGCACCAAGAGCAAGACACTCGGGAAAGGCGCTATCCAGAAAGGATCAGGAAGCCTCCCCAAAGACTGAATTTATAAATAGACTATTTTCAGCTAATGTTGCATGTTAAAAGTGTTAATTGTAATTAGTTTGATATTTAATTGTTAAATGAGTGTTATGGTACTGTTAATCTAAAAGGGGAGGAATTGTAATGTATGTACCTTTAAGGGAGAGAACTACTTTTTACAGCTCCTGTATACTGTAGTACCAGCAGTGACCACACCTGTATATAAACCCTGAGTAGTGATCTTTATATTTAGTTCTAGAGTAACCCTCATTCAGTAAACACCTGTTGATCGTTCCCTGCAGTCTCTTGTCTGATTATTGAAGGACACAACATTAAGATACACGGATCTAACAGTGCATAGGGAGAAAAATCCTGGTCAAAATGGGGAGGCCATGGTAAGCCTCTTTGCCCCATTTTCCTACCATTTCTGCCATCCAATTTGGGGTGGGAAACAGGAAATCTAGCCCACTGTCTAGTGTCATATAGATTCATAATGGCCACATTAGGAGTGTGGCTGGCACTCATGGAAGGGCAGCTTAGCAAGAGTCAATGCCTAGAGCAGGGGTTGTGAGAAATTTGAAGGCAGCACTCCTTCAAAAATATGATAAAGGATGGAAATTCAAGATCTCTGTGCAGTGGGGTACTATGCATGCATTTAAATCTGACAGGTACCATTACACCGCAAGACCTACAATTGCACCGCAAGACCCACTATTGTGAACCTCCAGTCCTACAATGACTGGTTTAAAACTGTTCCTTCACAATTGTAATATGTGCTAAATGTATCAGATAAAGCAGTTTGCAGATAGAAAGGTTTATTTTCCAATAGGTGACAAATCTTCTCCAGGAAAAGTCTACTGAAAAATCACATGTCACCTAACATTTAGCTAAATGAATAATCTCATGCTGGCAAAAAAGTGTTTTCCAAAAACATGTTAAAAGCATTGTAAATCAGCAAGTCACTGTATGAAGCAGGATTTGGGATGATTCAAAATAGACATAACTAAACAAATAAACATTGACTTCTTATTCCCTTGCAATGTTGAAGGTGTTCATCTCTACTTACATCCTCTTTGGAAGGTACTAAACACTTTAAGCTGTTTATTAAATTATGCACAAAGGTACTATTGGAGAGGCACATACCTGTAAGATTTATTATCCGCATAGACCACTAAGGATCCATTCATAAAAAAAATTAGCAAGCAGCAAAGCATGCATCACAATATTAATTAACAATTTCCTTTTGTCAATGGAGAGAAAGTCTTAGAATACATTACAAAGGTAGGTATTTACATTCTGCTCTAAGGTTTATTGTACTGCACCTTTCAACCCGGAAACCTATAATACTGGATATAATCTGTTCATTATCCTGAGCTAGCTTGCATAACTGCTTATTTGTATTATTAAAAGACAAGCAGGTTACACATTATTACCAGTTCCTTCTAGATTATGATCAAATGCACCTAGTCAGTTTAGCCCAGTGATAGGATTTTGCCTGAGGTAGAAGGTTGTGGGTTGAAACCCTACGTCAGAATTTCAGCACATAATCTAGACTGACACTTCAGTGAGGAAAATGCTGCATTGTGGAAAGTTTGCATTCCACTCCGTATTACTGTACACTGAACACCAGTGCACAGAAATACTATGGATCTGATAATACAGTCCCAGCATTGTGACAGAGGTACTGCTGCTCTTTGGACATTGTGCATGCCTACAGCACTCTTAGCTAACTGTGTGCTATAATGCAAGGTCAGGTCATTCACATAATATGTTACATGTGCAGTACAAAACATGCCAACAGCACATTGGGGTCATGGGCAGGTTATGCTGTTCAGCTGCTCTTAAAGGGCCGTTGGTCCCCTTTAGAACTGTCCTGCTACTGGGATTACAGCAATGGAGACCCTGCAGAGAAGACTGTTCCTTTTGGAGCTAATAGGCATCCTTCTATGAAGAGCCGCCTAAATGAAGGTTGCTGAACGAGTCAATGCTATCTTACAGATCCATGTAACAGGTTAGCAAGAAATTTGCTGGGCTCTACAAAATTGCTGAGGCATATATGCAACCTAGAGAAATAGCAAAAGCAGACCAAAAGGTTCAAAAAACCTGACACAGCCCCAAAATGCTGACAATTCAAAAATGGTCTTAAATCCAAGCCTTTGACATGATAAAGTAAATAATTGCACTGAAAGTTTATCAGGACACGGGCTTCACTTTAAATACATGAAAGCCCAAACAGGGATACAAGTATCAAAAGCAAAAATCTTGGGGGAAAAATTCGGTTGATTTGTGCCTCCCGTTAGCACCCTCTTAGGACGCTAACAGGGCACAAAGCAACTAGCGCCCAGGCGCCACACCGCTAATAACTCCCGTGAAATTCAGCAGGAGGTTAGCGGCGGCAGTAACCGTTAGCGCCCTGCGGCACTGCGCCTCCGGCGATGAAATAATTGCTGTGCGCAGCTCCCCGCCGCGATCTTCGGTAGTGCCCCCTGACTTAACGCCGGACGCTATGTCCGAAAGGGTCAGGGGGGCCTAACTGTTGCCGGGGCGGCGCAAATTAAAGGGGAGGTGCCGGGCGGTCATTTTTGTTGCTGGCCGCCTGCTGGTCCCCGGCCTCCTGTGAAGCCACCGCGGGGTGACAGCTGCGCTCCGTGAGCCCGGCACTCCTCTTAAGTGTCGGGTTCGTTTACCGGCACTCCGATTCCAGGTGGCTCAGCTGGGCCCCGGGTCGTGCTGCGCTAGGCCCCTCCCCTTTAATAAGGGAAGGCCTGCAGCACCATGGCGCGACGTGCTGCAGCGCCATGTACCGCCCCAAGAGGGAGGCGCGGCACTTCCAATAGTGCCCCGCCTCCCTCTTGGGGCGCTACCAGTGAATTTCTGGCGTGGGGGTGCTAACTTTTTTGGGGCGCTAAAAGTAGGAGGGTCTGGGGACACGTTCTGGTAGAATTTAACCTATGGGCCACCAACCAGTGAATTACTGCCTGTGCTGCCTTACTTTAGGAATTTATGTTAGTTTTCAAGTTAATTCAGGGGTTTGAGTAATTTGGGTCGATTTCCATTGTGTGACGCCACCTAGTGGATATTTGGTACCTAGCAAGTGCAGTAAAGTGCAGTAAAGCGCAGTAAAGTAAACTACTGTATAGCACAAGACCTGCAGCTCGACACATGGTCTTGCAGTTTTTTTCTTGTTACGCTCTGGCCTTGGACACTATTTGTCTGTAAGTACTTGAGAATGTTATAGATGATTAGTGTACACTATATTTTGCAGAAAATGTTTAGTTTGTAACCTTTCTCTGTAAGCAAACCTGCACAGCTAGCCATGAAGTGCTCGCTCTCTGTGTCTAGCTGGTTAACTTGTAGCTGTATTTTGATGCACTATGTACAGGGCTAATTTAAACTGAATGTAAGAGAATGCCTTTCAGTTTGCTAAATGTATATTCACAGTAAGCTGTGTTTCCACATGTTTTGGTAAGTTACATGCCAAATGTACTGTGTTGCTCAGGCTTACCTAAATTTGTGTATGCATATCAGTTATGTTCTTGTGTACTAATGTGTGCTTCCATTTCTGTATTGTATTTCAGTTTCACAATAAGAATCTTTCAGTAAAGTTTACAAGAAAAGTCAAGCCTTGTGATTTTTATGGGAAGATATCAAGTTGTTAGCTACCTGTCTAGCTCTGCATAGGAACGCGCTGCAAGGGCAGAATACTGCCGCTGGCTACCCATTCCGGTGGTGAAGAAACAGTCTCGATTTTGAAGATTGGGCCTCATTTGAATACGATTGGTGAACTGTGGATGCCAGGCTGGCAGCTTGCTGGTTTTAGGCCACAAGTATATTGGCCAGCTGGGACACCAGTGGCAGCTGCTGGTATATTAATGATTTGGACGTGGGTGTACAGGGCACAATTTTAAAATTTGCAGATGACAAAACTTGGAGGTATAGTGAACAGTGAGGAGGATAGTGATAGACTTCAAGAAGACATAGACAGGCTGGTGAAATGGGTGAACACGTGGCAGATGAAATTTAATGCAGAATAGTGCAAAGTGATACATTTTGGTCGGAAGAATGAGGAGAGTCAATATAAACTAAAGGGTACAATCCTAAAGTGGGTGCATTAACAGAGAGACCTGGGGGTATATGTGCACAAATCATTGAGGGTGGCAGGGAAGGTTGAGAAAGTGGTTAAAAAAGCATACGGGATACTGAGTTTCATAAGTAGAGGCATAGAGTACAAAAGCAAGGAAGTTATGATGAACCTTTATAAAATACTGGTTCGGCCTCAACTACAGTATTGTGTCCAATTCTGGGCACCGCACTTTAGAAAGGATGTGAAGGCCTTAGAGAGACTGCAGAAAAGATGTAAGTGAATTATTCCAATGATGAGGGACTTCAGTTATGTGGGTAGACTAGAGAGGCTGGGGTTGTTCTCCTTGGAGCAGAGAAGGTTGAGAGGAGATTTGATAGAGTATTCAAAATCATGAGGGGTCTAGACAGAGTAGACAGAGCGAAACTGTTCCCATTGGCAGAAGGGTCGAGAACCAGAGGACACAGATTTAAGGTAATTGGCAAAAGAACCAAAGGCGACATGAGGAAAAACATTTTTATGCAGTGAGTGATTAGGATCTGGAATGCACTGCCTAAAAGGGTGGTGGAGACAGATTCAGTCATGACTTTCAAAAAGGAATTGGATAAGTACCTGAGGGGAAAAATTTTGCAGGGCTATGGGGAAAGGGCGGGGGAGTGGAACTAGCTGAAGTACTCTTGCAGAGAGCCGGCACGGGCTTGATGGGCCGAATGGCCTCCTTCTGTGCTGTAACTGTTCTATGATTCTATGAGAGGTAAGTCCTGGGAGGCCGAGGGGGGCAAACCCAGAGTGGGTAGCAGTGGTCCCTTTAAAGATGGTGCACGCTCTGCCAATATGTCCCTTAAAATTGCAACCAGGGTCCTAACTATGTCGTTAGGACCATGATGCGCATGGATAACAAGCCTATCGTCTCTTTCATGTAGCTGCCTAGGGGTTTTTCCTCATGGCGCTGGTTGGTGCCTTGGTGTTAATGGACTGACCCAATTTTAAGGCCCTTACTGCCCATTAATGCCAGTTTCAGTAGTAAAAGTCATCTCTCCCAACTGCCCCCAGTGCTTCGCTGGGCTTCTCCCTCTCTGCCTGCCCAAGTGCTGCTGCTGCCTTCTCCTCTCCCCCTCTTTCTCTGTCTTTCTCTCCCTCCTCCCAAGTGTTACTCTTAGCTTTTCCTTCTCTCCCTCCTCTGCTAAATAGTGGTTCTAGCATTTCCCCTCTCCCCGCCCACCCACCCACCCCCGCCAACAGCCCTACTCCTTCCTCCCCTTCACCCAAAGACTGCTGCTTCCTCCTTCCCCAAGCACCATCCTTGCGCTCCTAGTGATTGCTGCTCCTACTGTGGTTGACGATGTTGTATAATCACAGTGTACAACTCCAAACAATCACAGTAGGAGCACCAGAAAGTATTTCAGGAGCTGTACTTGGAGGAGGGACTTGTGTAGGATTCGCAAAATTTCCACATTTCCCCAAAGGTTACTATCAATAAAAGGGACCCTGCGTGGACATTATTAAAAGGGTACCCAAAGATGGCGTCCGCACCTCATGGCCAAAAGCCTGCAAGATTTTAAAAGCTTGGACTCTGGCACAAGCAGCTTTTGGGGAAATTGAAACCTAAAATGCAGTTTCTGTGAAGAAGGACTTTTGTATTTTGAAAAGCAGACAGCAGGACGTTGAATATGCATTAAGCCAAATCGGAAACAGATCAAAACCAGTTAGGCCTATACTTGAGGCCATCAAGTTGTTTGCATAAATAATCGGAAACAGCTTAAGGAAGCCATCGAGGCTGGACAGGCCGATTAAGATGCATTAATAACAATACAGCTCAGACATCAGGCCAGTAGGTGCGATCAACGGCCATCTAAAAACAGTTAGTTTAGATTGCTACAATTATTTAAACTAGCCCGCCAAGATTGGGACAATGAACTAACCTGATTTGGCGCGCAGATAAGGGTTTTCGTGAGGAGTATAACTGAAGGCCCCAGGTAGCAATCATTCTCTTGACTCTGCTCTTCTTGGCTCTTGCTCTGCTCTCGTGGCTCCGGCCTCTTGGGCTGCCACTCATACTCGTGCCCTGGCCTCGTGGCGGGTTCTCTCCCCGTAGCAGATTTTCAGTAACTAAGGACACCATACCAACTGCAGGGAAGCGGAACGAGACCCAAGTCCATAGCCATCCAGGACGCCCAGGCCGCAGAAAGGGGCGAGACGAAGTTGAGCAGGTAGCCCAGGACTTGTATAGTAGTCCGACAAGACGAGACGAGATGAGTAGAGATGAAGAAGACGATAATAACTCAATAAGGGCAGAGCAAGGCAGCAAAAAACGTATCGATAAGCTAACCAAGCACCTAGTTCTAAGCTGGCGCTTTGGAAGATAAGCATCTCGTTGAACACTGCGAAAGTGCAGGTGGCCACGCCATGACGAATAGACTGGCATTCTTAAGCTTGGGTAGGAAAATCTAGGCAATTAAAACTGCCAACTGCCCTGTAGGCACAACAGTGCCGCCGACGACCGCCCGAGGGAGAAGAAGAGGAGAACCCATCGCGACAAGACTACGACGGCAGTGGAGGGGAGAAGGTGTGTCGCAGTAGCAGACCCAGCACCGTGCCCCTGAAGACCACGTGGCGACGGGATACCTAGAAGGACCAGAGACCAGACTTCAAAACTCACACTCGTTAACAGTTGGCTTTATTGTGGATTGGTGAGCATGAATTCTGGCCCCTCATAGCTTAATCTAGTTAGGTATAAGGGGAGGGATAAGGATAAGGGGATTGTTAAGATAGTTGTTTTCCCTCGATGTGCGGTGTGTTCCCCATTCCCCGTATAAATATAGTTATTTTGTATTTGCCTGTAATTTTATACTACAGGTACACTATCCCTTATCCGAAAGCCTTGGGACCAGCTGAGTTTTGGTTTTCGGAATTTTTCGGATTTCAGAAGGTATTATTATAAGACTGGGAAATTTGTATTTAATATAAATTGTAAACGTTCAGGCTACCTCTTGCGACTGTTCCGTGTCTCATTCCCCTTCCTGCTTCTCTGAAAAGCTGGATATCGGCTGACTCCTACTAAGCTGGCCCGCAAATCAGGTTGGGGGTCGGGTCTGGGGGGGGGTCGGAGGGGGGTCCGGGGTCGGGTGGGGGTCGGGGTCGGGTGGGGGTCGGGGTCGGGGGGGGTTCGGGGTCGGGGGGGGTCGGGGTCGGGGGGGGTTCGGGTTCGGGGGGGGTTCGGGGTCGGGGGGTGTCCAGGGTCGGGGGGGTCGGGGTCGGGGGGGTTGGGGGGGAGAAAAGAATATCGGACGGGCCGGGGGTCAGGGTCGGGGGGGATCCGGGGGGGTCCGGGGGTGTGTCGGGGTCGGGGGGGGGTCGGGGGTCGGGGGGGAGAAAAGAATATCGGACGGGCCGCGGTTCAGGTCGGGTCGGGAGAAAAGAATATCGGACAGGCCGCTGCAGTTATCGGACGGGCCGCTGTATTGTTGGGTTCACTCTCCCGGTACCTCCTTCACACTGCCTGGCTCGGCCTGCAATCTCCTACCCAGGAGGGAACTCTGTGACCTTCTGCCCTACTCAGCATAAGTCGTACACCACTCTGGTCATGTCGTGCGCACGACTTACTCTGAACAAAAAAAATTTTGGTTTTTAGAGGTTCTCGGTTTTCGGAAGTTCGGATAAAGGATAGTCTACCTGTAGTAACTTCTCATAAGATTGTGTTAATTTCTATTTCAATAAAATCTTGGTTTTCGCACATCCAAACCACCTGTCTACTCGAGTCTTTTCTGTATCGCCGCCTGTACCTAAGTCCGGTGTCCAGAAACCAGGGGCGTGGGAGCGATTCAAACCACTCACAAACAGTCAGGGGCATAACTGACTGGGCGCACGCGCCAACCACACCACCCCCTACAGAAACGGCGACCACGGCAGGACACCGGCAACAGGGTTGCGATACAGTAGACAATGGTTCGGATGAGCAAACCATGATGGAGGAAAGGATTTCTGATTATATGTTTAGCAAGGTGAATATCAATAAGAAGTGGATCACCACTCTGTTAAAGTCTGGGCGTCCAGTAGATGCAGCAGCTAAGTGGACAGAGGGAAAGGAACACAAGAAGTCCTTAGAGAAGGCAGTTTGGCTGATGTGTTTTAAAAAGCAGGTCCAGCTGTTGGATAGGCTCGTTGCAGCACAGGCAGTAAAGTTAAGGGAGTCAGCCCTGGAGATCCAGGATAAGGCTCTCGCAGGGGAGAAGTTACTGGTAGCTTTGCAGGCCTTGAATCAGGAGAGAGTGCATTTAATGGGAGAACACAAGGCCCAATTGGAATACCTACGGTGCCAAGTCACCGAGGCCAAGGGAAATGAGTTAAGGTTGTGGGAGAAGAATGCCCGCTTGGCAAGGCAGATTAGGGAACAGGAAGGGAGAGTACAGGAGGTAAAGGCCGCTTACAAGCTAGCGAGCGAACAGAGGTTTGAGGAGGCAGACCACGGCCCCTGTAACGAGAGGATAGAATGTCTGAGCCGGGCCCTCTGGAAGGCAAAAGGCATGGTATGCCTCATAAGTCAAAGGCAGGTCAGGCAGATTTTATGGGGAACGAGGGGAGGACAGTTCCAATGTCACCGGTAGTGCCTAGGGACGACCCGGTTGAGAGAGAGGAGATCTCACGACCACCACCCGTAGCGCCAAGTTTCAGCGAGGTTTGGCAGCAAGGGGGGGTGGAGCCAGAGGTGGAGGCGGAGGTGGAGCAACCCCCGCCAGAGAGGTCGGAGCCGGGACCAATGTGCCCAGCACGGCATCGGAGTTTCGGCCCACCCACCAATGGCGACAATGAGTGACCCCTCCAAAGCCAGTTCGTATCACCCTTTAACACCCAACAGCTTAGGGCTATGGTCAACCATATCCCGAGGCTCTCTGAAAAGGGAGACCCCTCGATCCACTTCAGGGAAGTAGAGCAGGCAGCCAGCGTCAACGACTGCGATGATGCTGAGAAGGCCAAGATGCTGCTCTTCTCCCTGGAGAGTAGTCTCCTCCAATCCCTCTCTGATGAGTGTAAAAGCGGGCAGAGCAGGTACGAGGAGCTTAGAGATGCATTTCTGGAGGCCATGGGGATGAATGAGGTAAGTCCTTTCCCCCGTGTGGAGAAGATGATCCAGCTCCCAGGGGAAACCCCGCAGGCTTTTGCGGACCGGCTGTTGCCAGTGTACCGGAAGGCCTGTCCGGGGACGCTGGTCCGAGTGTTCCTGAACGTGGATCTCCTGGCCGATTGGCTCTGTTGCCTGGTGGGGAACAGCTTGCCACAGGTCCGGGCCAAGGCAGAAGCCTGGTTCGACCCCAAAAATCCCCAGACCACCGAACTCACGGTGGTTAGGCTGCTCACTCTGGCCTATAAAAACGGTCGGGGAGCCGATGCACACCCACCCAAGGGAAAGGTGCATGAGGTAAAACCCGGACCGGGTAGGAAAGAGTGGCGCCAGGAAGGGAGTAACCCCCCCCAATACAAAGACCAATTGTTATGGGTGTGGGAAGGATGGTCCCTGGCAGAAGGAGTGCAAAAACCCTTGGAAAGATAACAAGGGTAAGTGTGATATCCGAGTGGTAAGGTCAGAAACTGAGAGAAGCGAGATATTAGGAACAAAACCCAACTGTTTAATTACCCGGTGTAGCAGAGAAACATCTCTTACAGGCTGCAAGCAAAGCACACACTTCTTACTGCACGATGGCAAGATGGAGGATTCACCTCTGAGTCATACCCATAATGCAATGCCATATTACCGTATAAACTGGTGTACCAGGACATTGAATACATGACCCATTACCTTAAAAACTGGTGAATGTGAATACTTCCTATTTGGCTCCATCTGGTGGATAACTTAAACATTATATCCCAGATTACTATAGAAAGCATTCCACAGCCCCAGCCCAAAGGGCGGGGACAAGAATTCCTCCGCAGAGGTCGAGCCATTTTTGGACACCGTGAGGTCCTTATTGACTGGCCAGGGGAGATTAGCAACCGTTACCGGTGCTCTGACCCCATCAGCCCCATCCATCCCACAGCCCTGACTAGAACCAGCGCAGCCTGTCGACCTGTGTCCCCTTGAAAACGATGAGGGGAACAGGCCCTGTGTTAAGATGCAGGTGGAGACGATGCAGGGGAGATATTTGGTGGACACTGGAGCTTCCAGCACAGTGATCCATTCGGAAGACCCGACCAATCCACACAGGTCTAACAAGGTCCCATTTAGCTTAATGGGATCTACAAGGAACGAGCAGGCTGGGGGAATGGCCAAACCTTTGGCCATAGATTTGCGATCCCTCCCTACCAGGAGGGAGGGTAACCAAAGGACCAATGAGGTGGCCGAGCAGAGGGCTAGGGAAGGAGAGTTCTGGGATCCCTGTAGAGCAGGCCCGGTAGCTGCAGTCCGGGACAAGGGAGGCACACAGGGCGTAGCTTTGGCCCCGGACCTAAAGCAGGTCCAGGCCCCCTAGGATCCCGTCTGTAAGGCCGTCCCGGTAAGGGAAGTGAAGGGGAGCCCCTAGAAGGCCCGTTCGGGGCAGCGGACGAGTTTTTAAAACAGGCTGCTGGTTATATCAACCAGTGCAAGCTGTTTCAGCCTGAAAGGGGAAAACAGCCAGTTGGGGTAAGGTCTGAGGATAGAGATCCTCAGCCTGCAGCAGGGGCGAGTTCACAGACTGCACAAGCAGGCGCTGTGGCTTGCTTAAAGGGAGGGGCCATCCTGCCCATCGATTGGGACACTCCCCCACTCTTCTGGGATCCAGATGAGGGGGACGGACCTGAGGGCGAAAACCCCACCTCTAACCCAGGTGTAGAGAGGGAGGGACCTGAGGTCGAAAACCCTGCTCCGGACCCAGCCATGGGACCTGGAGGCGGAGACTCTCAGCTCGCAGCAGCAGGCTGCGAAGAGTTACCTGACCCTAGCCCAGGTTCGGGAGAGGTCAAGCCTGAGGGAACAGCGGTTCGGGTTAAAGGCCCATCAGCAAAGAAAGCCCCACCTGCCAAGGCCCCCAGAAGGTTCCCACGGACGCCCCAGCCAAGAAAGCCATGGTCACCAGCCCTCCAGTTACCAAAGGCCGCCCCTCGAGTCAGGGGGAGGCCCAAGTACAGAGGTCCTCAGCCAGCAGCCATGGGCTACGAGGGACCCACAGTGCTGGACAGTGCTGGACAGTGCGGCCATGCCAGGGGGAATGGTGAGCCGCAGTCCAACCAAGAATTAGCCTGGCCACCCGGAGACGGGCGGCGGATGTATATAGGTTAGGTAATGTAAGTTTATATTGTTAAGTTTAAGTATTTAGCTTAAGTTTGGGTGCTTTAGTTTAAGTTAAATAAGGTGATGGGTAGTTTTAAGTAAGTAATCTGCTAAGAGTGTGTATATTTGGGTCGAGGTCGCGGGACCCGACCATGCTTCACCAAGCCAGAGAATCTCTTGGGGACCTGGCTGCATGTTTTTGTATAATTTTGCAGAAAGACTTTCAGGATGAAGGGGATCGTAGTCCTATTCACCATGATTGAGATGAGCCGGGGAAGGAGGGGTGATGTATAAGATTCCCACATCTACGGGTTCTTGGGAGACGTTGCGCCCAGAGCAACCGATGGAAGCGGTGAATGGGATGCGGAGGAGACCGCCGTCTATATCCACAAGGGAAGGTGGCCAGGATAGCTGGGGTCCAATTCGTCTCAGTACTCCAGCCAAACCGGATTCACATACAGGGAAGCCTCCCTCCTGTGCCCCACGGTATGGGTGGTTACTGAAGGCAGAGTTGGACAGGATGGAAAGCCTGAACGTGATTCAGAAGATAGATGAGCCAACTGAGTGGGTGAGTTCCCTCATCGTAGTGGACAAAAAGAATGGAAAGCTCAGAATTCGCCTGGATCCAAGAGATCTAAACAGAGCAATAAAGAGAGAGCACTTCAAGCTTCCTACACGTGAGGAAATCATGTCACAGTTTGCAAATGCAAAGTATTTCAGCAAGTTAGATGCATCATCAGGATTTTGGCAGATGAAGCTGGACGAGGCAAGTTCAAGACTGTGCACGTTCAACAGTCCATTTGGCAGATACAGATTCCTAAGGTTACCATTTGGCATTGCCTCAGCTCCTGAAGTGTATCACAAAACTATCCATATGATCTATGAGCACCTGGAGGGAGTTGATACATCAATGGATGACATCATAGTATGGGGAACCACGAGAACTGAGCATGACGAGAGACTGAAAAAAGTGCTGGAAGCAACAAGGAAAGCAAACCTGAAGCTGAATAGAGAGAAATGCCAGCTCGGGGTGACAGAACTGACATTCGTGGGAGATATCCTTAGCAGTGAGGGCATCAGACCAGATCCCAGAAAGGTGTCCGCCATTGAGAATATGCTAAAGCCACAATGTAAAAAGGATGTGCAGAGGTTTAATGGAATGATCAACTACATGGGGAAATTCATATCCAACCTCTCAGAAAAGATGGCGCCACTGAGAAGACTAACTGAAAAGAACATAGAATGGGAATGGAATCATGAGCATGAGAATTCATGGAGCGATCTAAAGAAACTGCTCACAGAGGAACCAGTTCTGAGGTTTCATGACCCAGCGAGACCCATCAAGATATCATCAGATGCATCACAGAGTGGGCTCGGTGCCGTTCTTCTGCAAAAATATGACTACTGGCAACCTATTGCATATGCATCGCGCTCAATGACAGACGCGGAGACGCGATATGCTCAAATAGAAAAGGAGCTGCTCAGCATCACATACGCCTGTGAAAGATTTCACCAGTTTGTGGCAGGACAAGCAATCAGTGTACAGACTGACCATAAGCCCGTGATTGCATTGTTCCAAAAGCCACTAAATAGCTAGAATAAAAAGAATGATGATCAGGCTGCAACGCTATACACTGAATGTTGCGTACACACCGGGTAAGCTGATGTATACAGCAGACACGTTGTCCAGAGCTGTTGACCCAAGTGAGCCCGCAAATACCAAAATGGATGAAAAAGTGAACGCCTACGTGGACATGATCACAAGTGCACTGCCCATAGCAGATGCAAAAATGGAGCTCATAAAGACTGAGACAAACAAAGATGAAACAATGAGACGACTGAGGAAAAGCATCTTGGATGGATGGCCCAACATGAAGCAAGACTGCTCACCTGACATGGCAGAGTACTGGAACTGCAGGGCGGAACTATCAGTGGTCGAAGACATCATCTACAAAGGAAGTAAAATAGTTATCCCAAATAGTCTGAGAAAAGAGATGTTAAAAAAGATCCATGGAGGACATCTGGGAATCGAAAAGTGTAAGAAAAGAGCACGAGAGGTGATGTACTGGCCACGAATCAACCAAGATGTGACAAATGAGGTGTCAAACTGCACAATATGCCTGAAATATCAAGCAAGCAATCCGGTAGAACCACTAAAGACACACCCAGCGCCAGACAGACCTTACCAGAAGGTAGGCGCTGACCTATTCGTATGTCAAGGGAAGGACTATCTTGTAGTCACAGACTATTACTCCCTGTATCCAGAGGTTTGTAGACCGTACACAACCACTGCAGATGCTGTGATAACATGTATGAAAGCCATATTTTCCAGACATGGTGTGGCAAGCGAGGTCTTCACAGACAACGGATCCCAGTTTTACAATGCAAGTTTCCGACACTTTGCCAAAGAGTGGGACTTTGTCCACACAACGTCAAGTCCTCACTATCCACAGTCCAATGGATTAGTGGAAAAATCGGCCCAGACAGTGAAAAGACTGATGTACAAGGCAAAAGACAGTGGAACTGACTTCTACCAAAGCATGCTTGTATACCGCACAACGCTGCTCGAGTTTGGTATGTCACCAGCCCAACTCCTTATGGGACGTCGGCTAAGGTCAAACCTACCCATCCCGGAGAACCTCCTGAAAACAAAAGAGGGGGAGAAAGTGAGGAAGTTCAAAGAACAACAGAAAGAAAAGCAAAAGTACTACTATGACAGAGGAACACAAAGCCTACCTGAACTCCACACTGGTGACCAAGTAAGGTTGAAAGACAAAACAAACACATGGACTCAGAAGGGAACCGTCCTGAGTGAAGTTCAACCAAGATCATACACCATTCAGACAGATGAGGGTGCTGTTCTGAGAAGAAATCGTCGCGATCTTCTCATGGGACCAGCCACAGCAGGTCAAGAGACTGATAGTGTTGAACAACCTGATCACACAGCTGAGAACACATCATCTGAGGCAACAACTCAGATTCAAGGACAATCAATCAGAAAATCCTCAAGACATGTGAAGCCTCCTGAGAGACTCATTGAGCAAATTTAAGGACTATTGTTATAGAAGGAAGTAATGTTCTCTTATTCTTTCTTCAAGTTCTAGTGTATTGACATATTTCATGTGAACACACAAAGCAAGGTTAAAAAACCTTGATCATGATAATGATAATGTAAGTTCATTAAGTGTTACAGTTAAAATGCAGATTAATACAAAGAAAACATGTTGTTAGTTAAAAGTAAAATACTTTTGTTTTAAGAAAAGGAGATGTAATGATATCAGCAAATAGAGATTGTATTTGCCTGTTCGATTATGATGCCTTACCAGCATGATTGCATGTATTGATTGCTTGTGCCTGACCAGCAGAGGGCATGTGACAGAGACAAGCAAGGCAGTTCAGTTTAGTTTCAGTTTTGTTCTAGATGCATCACTAGCAAGATGTCTCCTGTAAATGCTGTATAAAGAGTTGAACAAACTTTAGATTAAAAGACATTCTCTTTCATAAATGTCTCGTCATTGAACCCACAAAGAAATCAATACAGTTACCACAAGGGTCAGCGTCACCATTGGAAAGCGTATATGTTTAACGTGTAAAGGACACATTCCTCTGGATAGGTGGTGGTGGCTCAGAAAGCTGAGCAAAGACATGAGGGACCCCACAGTAGAGTAGGAACAGTTGGGCAACAATACCCACTGGACGATTACAGGGACCCATAGAGGATTAAGTGTGTGCTGGGACAAGTGCTGGGAACTGGACCAAGGGATTTACATCTGTATGTGGGGGTCAGAGAGGGTCTGCCCCGCAGGCATATCCATCATTTTCCATCGGCAGTGGCAAGACGCCATTGAGGGGATGAAGTGGGATACCAGCCTGAAGGCGTACGCAGTCCCATTCTCCCCGATCCCAGTCAATGCCACTGAGCTTATAACCCGCCCCCGAAAGCCCCCGCCCACGGCGCCGGCAGCGAGGATACACAGGGAAGGGTGTCCCACCACCACCAAGGGAAAAGGGAATGGGTTGGTACTAGTACCTACCAATAAGATGCTGTACCAGGGTGTACAATACGTGGTAGCCTTCGTGATTTTAAATCTCACCGAGGTACATTTACCAGAATGGTGTCCGAAAGAAACAGAGAAGCTATACCAGGCCCTAATAAAGGACATGTTCAAGAAGTTTTATGAGTTCGATTTCGCCCATGTCGACAAAACCGAACTGTACACCACAAACCGAGAGTTTTTGGGTAATGCAGGGAGACAAAGAAGTGGAGTATGGAGTGATGTTTTTACTGCGTTTAATACTGGGTCCTCTGTCATCAGCAGTTTGGATGACATAGAGCTGCAGACCCAGATAAATGGCTTAAAAACACAGCTAAATAAAATATTAATGGATGAGAACAAGTTTGTGGGCTCGGAGTTGCATGAGGACCAGGCTATGATAGTCCATTTAAAGGAGATCATAGCGGAGTTGGAGAAGCACGCAAAGACGGTAAATGCCCTCATAAAGGAGGACAGAAATGCTTCTGACCAGGCTGCGCAGAATGTGGTGTGCATGCTATACGGGGTGTGGTTACTGGGCGAGGGCCGCATTAATCTGGAGGATTTAAAACAGGGTTTAGTCCCCTCCTGGATTAGCAACAAGCACCTCGCAGCCCTCCACCCGTTTGAGAAGGCATTAAGCCCGTGCCAACTCCGGCTAGCTTCCGAAGCCTACCCAATCGCTGTGGATTGTGGGCGGTCCAACCACACAATCATGGGATTAGTAGTTAGGATGCCGGTCATGGGTAGGACAGCTCGACCCGCGCCGGTATACAGGGTAGAGAACATTGGAGTCATTCAAGGGGGTGCACAAATTCGTTTCACAGCGGTCCCGCCTTACGTCATAAAGTGGGAGCACGTTATGACAGATACTGACCTCTCAGGGTGCCGGAGCCGGGGAGCACACATAATCCTGTGTCCCCAGTCGTATGTTCATTAATAAAGAGACATTCTTATTATGAACACAGCTAGCTTTTGCTAGACACTTTTATTGAGCACATGTGGACTAGGTACAGTATCTGTAGAGGCTTCCATCTTGACTGCTGCCTTGTGGGTAGCCTAATGCCTCATGGGTAATGTAGTCTTAATATACATGCAGCTGGGTAGTGTAGTCTTATACATACAGCTATATACAGCTCTACACAGCTCTACGGCTCCACCTAGTGTCCACTATAGAATGACATGTTATTGATCATTACACCCCTCTTTGTTTGAGGTTTAACAAAATCAATATCAATCAACTTTCAAGAAAACAATAAAGATAATATCAGTAACAATTTTGTTAGTGCTCTATAAACATAAACATTTTCAAAACAGTCAACACATCTTCAAAGCTTTACATTGTACTCAAAGATTAAGTCTATCAGGCTTTTTTTTACTTCACGTGTGGATCTTCTCAACACAGGAAAGTCTGATGTGTCTTCATGAGATTGTTCTGGCGGTGAATGACAAGATGCAGTTGCGGCATTGTCATCGATCTGCTCTTGTATAGATCGAGGTCTCCTTGCGATCTTTGCTTGGAGAGGGTTTCAGTGTTTCCTTCACTCTTCATGCCATAACTCTCAATATAGTCAATGCACTCTCGAAAAACTGCTGGCAGCTGGATCCCATCATACAGCATAGTCCTCTCAGCAGCCTCGACTAATGGAACACCAAAGATTGGCCTGAGGGAAGAAGGAGTATCCACCGGAACTGCTTTCTGCTCTGGTGCAGGCTTCTTATTTTTCTTTTTCTCTTTCCGCTGCTTAACAACATCTGCTGCAGTTATATCTTTGGACTTTTTCTCCTTGTGTTTTTCCTCTTTGTGCTTTTCTTCCTTTGGCTTCTCTTTGATCTTAAAGTCTTTTTCTTTCTTCTTGGAGAAACTAGGCTTTTTGAAGACATGGATACACTTTGGCCTTTTCATCCTTGATGGGCTCTCTGCTTCATCACCTGAGTCATCTGGTCTGCTTATGGCACAGTTTATACGGTAGACTCTCTTGACCAGTTCTAAGTCTTCACAAGCTTTGTCACCTAGTATCGAATCAAGTCTTTCAGCCACAACAGAAAACATGAGATGATGCACTTTGTCTTTGACTGTCACTTTAAGTCTGCATACACCTAAGCTATCTATTTTTCTGTCCATTCTAGTCCTTCAGTACTACTGACTTTTTCTGTATTTTGGGCTTTTCTTTCATATTGTTAATGTCACTCATACTGATTAAGTTTGCTTTTGCCCCAGTGTCTAGTTTCAAGGTAACCAATGCTCCATTTACCTACAGTGGGATCATCCATTTGTCCTCTTTTACTGCATTAACTTTATGTTCAGCATTGTCCATTTCTGAGGGCTGCACATTTTCTGTATCCTTTTTGATATTGTCACATGACACCATTCCTGCAAAAAATGCCTCACTTAAATCAGTGTCCTTAATTACATTAACTCATTGCCCTTTTAGTTTTTACTTTTGAAAAGCATTGTTTGGCAAAGTGATTCGTTTCATTACACTTTGTGCACATTTTTCCAAACACTGGGCATTGTCTTAACTGGTGTTTGTAACCACAGCGTTTACAATTAAAAATGTCATCCTCCGATTGCTTTTATTTTCTGTTCTGCCCACGTTTCTTCCCCTTGTAGGACACAGCACCGACAGCAGAATTATCACTCATTACAATCGCATCATTATTGATTTCACTGAAAGTCTTCGCGTGCTTTCGAGCTAGCTCGCTGGCTTGGCATATTTTCACTGCATTTTCCAAATTTAGTTCGCTTTCTCTCAACAGACATTCCCTGACTTTTTTATCATGAATACCAAACACAATTTGGTCACGAATCATGGATGATTTCAGCTCAGAGAAATTACGTGTCTCTGCTTTCAGTTTCAGATCAGTTATAAAGCTATCAAAAGTCTCATTTTGTTGCTGTGTCTGAGAACGGAAGCTGTATCTTTCATACGTCTCATTCTTTTTGGGAGAGCAATGTGCATCAAATTTTTTTAGCACATCTTCTAATTTTTCTCTGTTCTCCTCTGGATTAAATACAAATGTATTAAATACCTCTATTGCCTGTGGGCCTGCAACCGTAAGCAGCAATGCTATTTTTCTTGCATCTGGCTTCGTACCAAATCCGATGGCTGCAATGTAGAGTTCGAATTGTTGTCTAAAAGTCTGCCAATTGTGGTCGATATTTCCTGTGAGTTTCAAACGCTCTGGTGGCTTCAAATTCTCCATGTCGCTTTTCACAATTTTCAGCAGATCTTCACCATCCTGGTACCATCTTATGTTCATTAATAAATAAACAATTCTTATTATGAACACAGCTAGCTTTTGCTGGACACTTTTATTGAGCACATGTGGACTAGGTACAGTATCTGTAGAGGCTTCCATCTTGACTGCTGCCTCATGGGTAATGTAGTCTTAATATACATACAGCTGGGTAGTGTAGTCTTATACATACAGCTATATACAGCTCTACAGCTCCACCTAGTCTCCACTATAGAATGACATGTTATTGATCATTACACCCAGCACTTGAAAGCCTATTCAAAACCGCAGTGTGGGTTCAGAGCTGCTGGCGCGAAGCCTATAAATTGTACCATGGATGCAATGGCACAAGGCCATGTTCCCCCGCAGGTAGCATATATAGGTGAGACATATTGTGTCACCATCGGCGCGTCCCACTACCAGCATGGACAGCATAGCTGGTGTCCGGTCAGTGACAGCAGTTTCTGTTTTAAACCCGAGGCAGAAGTTCAAGTGGCCCAGGAGCGAATTGTCCCCATTCCTGAACCCTCCACTGTTCACCTCACTGTGAAGGAGAATTTTATGAATTTGCAGAAGTACGTAGTGCACTTTGGCTACGAAATTCCCCCTCTCCCTGAACACCTTACCAAAATACTCAAAGCCGTTATATTTTCGCAGAAACATTTTTACACTCTGCAGCAGAAAACAGCAGAGATAGGGGCAAAGATATTGGATATTGTGATTCCACCCTGGTGGGACATTTTCAATAACATAGAGGTCCCTTCATGGGTCAGACTGGCTTCCCACATTCTCATGGTTTGCCAGTTAGGGATAGTGTTGTATCTAGTTTGCATTCAATGCAAGGGAAAAGGCCTGTTGTTAGAATTCCAAAACCAGAAGATCTGGGAGGAACATTATGTGAAGGTGGAGGGAAGCACGCCTGCTTAAGTCTTTTCCTTGTATTCTGATTAAAGATTGTTGTTTTTTTTTGTGTTTGTTGTTTTTAATAAAGTTTTTTTCCTTTTTTGCAATGCGTTTAATAAAGATGTATGTGTACCAAGTGGTGCAGGGGTGTTTGGCCCACTCCATGCTTGGATGTGTGTAAAAGTCTGTAATTTACTCTCTCTATGCTTATGCACACTACATTTTCGCGGAATGGGAAGTGCATGTGTCACAGGTATATTAGATAGGTAATTACAGGGGAAGGTTGACTATGGAGGGTCAGAAAATTTTGCTCAACTTGTAAGAATGATACTTCAAGCAAGTTTTAGTATCACAGGGGGGAGTATAGGATTCACAAAATTTCCACATTTCCCCAAAGGTTACTATTAATAAAAGGGACCCTGCGTGGACATTTTTAAAAGGGTACCCAAAGATGGCGTCCGCACCTCGTGGCCAAAAGGCCGCAAGATTTTAAAAGCTTGGACTCTGTGGCAGCACAAGCAGCTTGTGGGGAAATTGAAACCTAAAATGCAGTTTCTGTGAAGAAGGACTATTGTGTTGCAGGAAAAATGATTCCTCGGAAACTAGACTTTGAGTAAGAGAGACAACTTTATTAAATGACAGAGCTCTGGGAGAAGCGTCTGCAACCACGCGGTCTGCGAGAGCACCTTCTCCCCGATTGTAGTACGTGCCGAGCTTATATACAATTCCAAGAAGTTGGTTTTAGATCATTTACATTCATCCAATCAATTCGCTTATTAGCGCATATCGTTATTTTCCTCCAGTCAGGAGTTTACACACTTGTGTTGCCAATTCTGCCTCTTCGGGTCTTCGTTCCGTCTTGTTCCATCCGCGTCACCGGCGGAATGTGATTAGTTCGATAATAGGATACAAGTGATTAGTTCGATAATAGGATACCAGTGAACCTTGTTAGTCCTCAGTGATTCAATTAGTCCCAGTCAGGACACGAGATGAACTTTGTTCCAGCCATGCGTAAGCGTGGCATGTCTCACTGTGCAGTGATTCAATTAGTCCCAGTCAGCGAATTTGTTGTTTGTGTCTTTTCCAGCAAAATCTTGTCCAGCAATCTTGTCCAGCAAAATTTTATTCTAACAGTCCCTCCTCTTGGTCCTGGAGCACGATTCATTTGCTCCCAGATGACCATCCTTGGTCCCCCTTTTGTCGGTGCTTACAGCCACTGGCTTATGTCCGGGGGTTCGGTTGTTCCTTCGACAGTGTCGTATTGGTGTTCTTCGTCCCTTGGTAGCAGGTTGGTGTGTTCCTCCTTGATAGAGGCGATCGGCATCACGGTTTTCATAGCAGTTTGGCAACACAACTTTATAAGGCTCAGCGCACAACACATCAACATACAAATTACAACTATTATTATTATCCCTTGCATCATCCACGCTCCCCACCCGGTTTTCCCTAGCAACCAATCAAGCCACCCTGTGCTTGTGGGTTGATGGAGCTTCTTTATTTCTTCTTGGATATGATTTGCTAGGCTCGTGATATTCTCGGAGCTATCTGGGACATATGTACAGCAGTCTGTCCCGATCAGGGCACAGGTGCCTCCTTGCGCCGCCAACAGATAATCTAGGGCTATCCTATTCTGTAAGGCGGTGGTCCGGATCGCCACCATTTCGGCACTCATTTCTCTCAGGGACTCAGCCGTATTGTTGGCTATTTGTTCGTGCACTGCTGCCATGTTTATGGATTCCCTTGCTATTTTTCCCGTTCCGTACCAGGTGAATGCTATAGCCCAGAATCTTTCGGTTTCCGTAATAGCTCTCTTAACACGCTTGGCTGGTTGCCATAATGACTGGTACGCGTAGTGGTGGGTTAGGGAGGATAAAAATGGATGTATGGTACTACGTATCTTATATAGCATGACCCAGTCCAGGTTCGTGGAAGCCATGAATACGCCTTATATCCGCAAATGAAATAGGTATTATTATATGCCTCAAATTTGTTCCAAAGTTGGTACATGATCCCAGGTATTCCCCTCCAGGGTAGATTGCTAGTCCGGTTTAGCACTTTAGATAAATTAAACGTTCCCACATAGGGCCATTCTAGGGCATCTGGTGGTTTAGTACTGGTTTTGGTTAAAGTGTAATTATACTTGCACTTACTCCATCCAACCACTAACCCTGCCTCGTCATAGTTTACCAAGCAGACTTCCCCCTCTGCATTGTTTAGTTTTCCCCCTGTGCTGACTAATAGCTCTTCTGGATACCTTCGATTATCGTACTGGGGTTGAAACCATCCTTTAAAGTTCGTGGGGTTATACCCTGCCTGTTTCCACTCATGTTCCAGCTGCTCTGGATTCAAGCTATTTTGGGTTTGTATGGTATCCTCCTTATTCCAGGTGGTATTAGAGTATAATAACCACCCTACCATCTCCTCTACCTTAAAGGGGATAGGCCTAAATGGGATTCCTCCCCCCCGTATGGGTGGGCACATGGGCGCACACCCAGCAGTAGCTTTGGCCCATTTTTTTCGCATAGACATATGACATATACAGAAAGGTATTTACATGCAATCCTCTCTCTTTACGTAAATGGGGTACCGCGCTTCCCGTGACAATATGAAATAACGCCATTACCCATAATACTCTAAACATGATTAATATATCACTACAGTCCAGTCTTTACAGGAATTTTATGACAAAGGGTATGCAGATCACCTGTAACAGATTCAGAAAGTAGCCAGTCAGTTGTCTTTATGTACTTTCAATTGTGTCCAATGCTTCCATACTCCTTTACCCCTTATGTCTAGACAGGCACAGGTATCCCCACTGATTATGATTTCATATGGCCCACTCCATTTTGGGGCGAACCCTGGTTTGCTGGGCAGAGTTTTCACCATGACTTTACTACCCGCTGAGGGAACATAAGCCGTCATTGTGAGCTCTTATGCCCGATCCTTGTCCTCCTGATTATCGCGGACATTCTTTCGCATCTCCTTTAATTGAGTGCTAAGTTCCAGAACGTATCGTTTTAGTCTATCTTTTAAAGGGCCTACATCGGCCCCACCTGTTATGATGCCTTCTGGCAATTGCATCGCCCTTCCTGTCATCAATTCATAAGGGGTCAAGCCTGTCGTTCAGTTTTCAGTGGCTCGCAGCTTCATTAGGATAATGGGCAATACTTCAGTCCAGGTTTTCCCCGACGTCTGCATTGCCTTTGCCAATGCATTTTTAAGGGTTCGGTTCATTCGTTCCACCATGCCCGAACTTTGAGGGTGGTATGGGATGTGGAATTTTTGTTTAATTCCCATTAATTGGCATACCGTTTTTATGACACTCCCGGTAAAGTGGGTACCTTGATCAGAGTCCATTTGAATTGGTATTCCCCACCTGGGGATTACTTCTTCAGCTAAGACTCTGGCAACCGTCAAAGCGGTGCAATTTCGCGTGGGGAAAGCCTCTACCCAGCGGGTGAATTGGTCTATGACCACGAGGCAGTATGTTTTGCCGTGTGACGGTGGAAGGGGACCTGTGAAGTCTATTTGTATATGCTCCCAGGGCCCTCATGGCCTTGGTTGATGTCCCATTTTGACCTTTATGGGTCGCCTGGGGTTATACTGCGCACAGGTGATACATCGATGGCAGTATCTCGCGATATCTCTTCCCATCCCCTTCCACCACCATTCTTTGCTGAGGCTTCCCATCATCGCTTCTCTCCCTGAGTGTACAAGCCCATGGTAGAGTTCTAATAGCGTATTTTGAATGCACTTGGGGGCCATTACCCTGTTATCCTTTCGCCAGACATTATTGCTTCCCCGCTTTGCGCCTTGTTCTTCCCACGTACCTTTTTTGACGTCGGGGGTGTCCTCATGGAGTTCGTCAATACTTATCTCGTCCTCGGAGCTGCTCACAGCGGCTATTGGTACTTCTTCGATCCTTTCTTGCTCTAGCGCCCTTTGTGCTGCTTGGTCCGCAGCCTGGTTCCCCTGGTGATTTAACCAGTCCGGGCTAGTCCGGTCCGGTTCCCTCTGATGTGCCTTAATCTTAATTACTGCTACCTGTTGGGGTTTGTCGCTAGCTTCTAGGAGGGCTTCTATCCCCAGCTGGTGTTTTATGGGATTGCCTCCCGTAGTAATGAATCCCCTCCTACCCCATGCAGTCATATAATCGTGGACCACCCCAAAGGCATACCTACTATCTGTGTAAATGTTCACGATTTTATTCTCTGACAACTCAAGTGCCCTGGTGAGAGCCACTAGCTCTGCCACTTGGGCTGATAAACTCCATCAATCCATCCTGAGTCTACGGTTTTTAATTCGCCATTAACCACCGCCCACCCCGTTCGGGGCAACCCATCTATATACTTGCGTGAACCATCTACGTACAACGTCTCTTCCGCTGTCGCTAAAGGGGTGTCTTTTATCCTATCTTCTTCCAGGTTCATATCTACGTCCCCACAGTTGCGGGGCTCCCCAGTTCCCAGTATTCCTTCTGCCGAGTTCTCCCCTGTGTCTCTAACAATGGTTACTGCTTTACTCGGAGGGAGGAGGACAGCCTCCCATTTGGCACGTCTCATGTTCGAGACGGATCTTAATTTCCCGGTATTTAGCATCTCGACCAGAGTGTGTTTAGTGTGCAATATAATGTTTCCTGTCATTACTATCGGCTCACTAACCTTTACTGCCCAAGCCGCACAATCCAATGCAGCTATACACTGGGAGGACCCTGTGACTACCGGTCCCTCCGCTGTGGAATAGTAGGCGACGGGCCTTCTTTTATCCCCATGATCCTGTGTAACTACTGCTGTGTAAAACCCTTCTTCATTGTTGCAATGTATGTGGAAGTCCTTACTCATATCTGGCAGTCCTAGCCCTGGGGCTGATACTAGCTCAGACTTTAGTTGAGTATAAGCTTCCTCTTGTTCCGGTCCCCAATCTATCGGTTCCAACGCGGGTTTACCCCCTTTCACTAATCTTTGTATAGCTGCTAATTTAGCGAACCCCGGGATAAAATTTCGACTGTAATTAAAGAGCCCCAGTACCTTCCTGACTCCGCGTACTGTTACGGGTCTCGGCATGCCCTGGACAGCGTGTTTCCTGTCCTGTGGCATTTCTTTAAGTCCTTGGGAGATTAGATGTCCCAGGTATAGGACCTGAGATTTTCCTATCTGTGCTTTTTTAGGGCTTACCTTGAGGCCAGCCGTCTCTAGGGCCCTTAGTACTAAATATAGGGTTGCCAGATGGTCTGCCTTCGTTTCCGAGGCTATTAGTATGTCGTCGACGTACTGCAAAATAGTGCTTCCTTTAGGTACTTCTATCTGTTTTAGGATATCACTCATGACGTGGTGAAAAATAGCTGGGCTATTATGGAGTCCCTGTGGCAATCGGGTCCACGTATATTGTTTATCCCCTACTGTGAATGCAAATTTCTCTTGTGATTCCGGATCTAATGGAAGTGCCCAGAATCCATTAGCTATGTCTAAAACGGTGAATATCTTCTGTTCAGGGGTTAGCCCATTCAAAATTGTTGAGGGGCTGGCAACGATGGGGTGTAATTTAGGAGTGACCCTGTTGAGGGCCGTATAGTCAATAGTCAACCTATAGCTCCCATCAGGTTTCTCTACTGGCCATGTGGGGGAATTAGTAGTGCTCGTGGTTTCCCTCAGGATACTCCTTTCTACTAGCCCCTTCACTATGTCCACGACTGCCTTCCTGGCCTCCGCCTTTATTGGGTACTGGCGGTGGGATTTGTGTTCTGGTCCGGGAATCTTAATAGGGTCGATACTAGCTTTTCCTGTATCTAACTTTGTTTCAGCCCATACCCCAATCACGGAATCACAAATGGCTCCGTATCCTCCCGTATCTTCGTGCCAGTCCCTGGTAGTTACGGTGGCCACCCCAAGGGTGCCAGTGTTATTTGCCAGTTATCTAATCTTCTCCTTACGGCCATCCGCCTTTGGCCATGTTAACCTTCCTTTGCCACAATCAATTATTGCTTTGTACTCCCTCATTATATCATTACCTAATATTGTACCTTCATTATTTTTACACACATAGAATTTCATGGGGAGGTATATATTATCAATTTCCACCAGCTGCGTGGTGCTCAAGTGAGCTGGCACTTTAGTGCCATTGAGTCCTCACAGGAGTATTGACTTACTAGTCGTGGGGAGGGGGAGGTTAGTGACGGAAACTGATGCGCCTGTGTCCACCAGCATTTCACATTGTCGGCCCCCTACTAGTGCAGACACATAAATTCTCCCCTCCCTTTTACCTTTTATGGGGGCCACCGGACATCAACTACTACGCTTATATTCCTGCCATTCCTTATATTCTTCGGCGGTTAGGGTGTTTTGCCCCTCACTAGGCCTGCCGTGTTTTCCGTAACAGGTGGCCTCTAGGTGCCCCCGTTTTCCGCAATAATTGCACTGTTTGTCAACTTTCTTCCCTTTGCATTCTTTTGCAAAGTGGCCCATCTTTCCACAGTTGTGGCATGGTCCTTTCTTGGGTCGGGTTCCAGATTCCCAATTAGTCACGGCTGCTACCATCTCTTGCTTTACCTTAACCTTATCCTTATCCTTATCCTCCATCCCACTTCCATCTACCCCACTGGCCCATTCTACCAGGTCATCATAGTTTCTGGCGGTTACTACCCCCATCTTAATGATGCCTTGGTGTCTGGGTGACAAGCCATCCTTAAATGCCTGTATAAAGGCCGGGTCCATCCTAATGGCATTTTGTTGGCCCGAGCTCTCTTGGTAGATATTGAATAATCGTTCTCCATATTCTGACGCTCCCTCACCCTTTTGTTGTTTGGTTGTTGTGATTCTATTCCAATTCGTGGGGGAATCACCTAGGACCCTCTGGACTTCTGTCTTAAAAAGGGCAAATGCCGGCTGTTGGGCGTCCATTTCATCAGTGAGGGCTACCGCGTGTGTCCAACGCCCTCCGCTGTAGTCTTGAGCGGGTTGAACTGCATGCCCGCCTGCCACAAGTCGCCACTTGTCCGCAGGGCAGGCTGCTCGGACCAATTGGTGAATATCCCTTAGGTGCAACTGGTGCCCTACCCAGACGGCGTTAAGTTCCGTCCAGAATTTAACATTCTGGCTCCGGGGCTGGAGTTTTCCTAAGACGGTCATGATCTGTTGTCTTTCCCCGGGAGTGAATGGCTAATCCCACCGCCAGTTACAAACCAATGTCCCGCCCCGACTCACAGGAGCCATCTCGACTATTTCAACATCCCCCTCGCCTGCAGGGGCTGTTGGTTCTGCACTGTAATATGGGGGAAGGGAGGTGGTGTCTGGACAAGTCCCCATTCGCCCCCCCTCGTATACCTTACACTCTAATTCCTTTATAATCTTTGCTTGACATTTCGCCTTTGTCACTAGTTCCGTAACCATCTGTACTTTGTCTTGTGCAACTTTCTTTATTACGTTTACTTGTTCAATGAGTCCTGCTAGTTGGTGTACTAATAACACTCCTACCTTCTTGGTTTTATCCTTTGTCTGTTTAGTCAACCAGCTTCTCTGGAGTTCTAAAGTCTGTGACACATCCCAACCGTCTTTCTGCGTCTTCTTAATTAACGACTGTCGGTTTGTCATATAAGAATATGTGAGGGAGCTCGAAGGTCCTCTCTTAACTTCCTCACCTGGCATCGCCGCTGCTTCACCGATCGTTCCTTCGTGTCTGGAGGCCTGTTCCTTAGAGAGCCCCCCTATTCTTTCCTTCCGAGAATACCCGAGCTTCTTGTTGCACTCTATGCCAGCGTTCTCAGAGGTCCGGGTTTGTCTTTCTCTCAAAACTGCCCGGACGTGTAACGCTTGCTTGTTGGACGGGGTTTCTACCCCTCCCCGGTGTCTGTTTACCTGATCAGGGTCCTACAACACCGACACTAATAATCTCCTAGTTCACTTAGCAACATGATATAATGCAGAAAAATGTTAACCGTACTCGACTAGTATCACGACTTTAGAACACCTTGGAGTCTCGGCACCTACTTCATGGTCCTGGCCTTCGCGTGGGGCATTTGCCCTCTTAACAACCGGCCTGAGGCTAGGTGTCTGAGGCAAGTGTCCTCCTGGTCCGAAGTTTTTCTTAGTTACTATTACACAAATACAAATACACAAATACAAATACACAAATACAAATCAAGTAGTGTCTCTTACCCACTCAGTCTGTGTACCAGATTCGTTTTGGTGCCGCTTCGCCGTTCAGTCGCCTTGTCGAGTGTCTCTGATTTATGGGCGGTCAAAAATCTGACTACTCACCCTGGTCACTGATTCAAACGACTGTTCAGCTCCGTGGCACCCTGCTCGCAGCGCCAATTTGTTGCAGGAAAAATGATTCCTCGGAAACTAGACTTTGAGTAAGAGAGACAACTTTATTAAATGACAGAGCTCTGGGAGAAGCGTCTGCAACCACGTGGTCTGCAAGAGCACCTTCTCCCCGATTGTAGTACGTGCCGAGCTTATATACAATTCCAAGAAGTTGGTTTTAGATCATTTACATTCATCCAATCAATTCGCCTATTAGCGCATATCGTTATTTTCCTCCAGTCAGGAGTTTACACACTTGTGTTGCCAATTCTGCCTCTTTGGGTCTTCATTCCGTCTTGTCCCATCCGCGCCACCGGCGGAATATGATTAGTTTGATAATAGGATACAAGTGATTAGTTCGATAATAGGATACCAGTGAACTTTGTTCGTCCTCAGTGATTCAATTAGTCCCAGTCAGGACACGAGATGAACTTTGTTCCAGCCATGCGTAAGTGTGGCATGTCTCACTGTGCAGTGATTCAATTAGTCCCAGTCAGCAAATTTGTTGTTTGTGTCTTTTCCAGCAAAATCTTGTCCAGCAATCTTGTCCAGCAAAATTTTATTCTAACAATTGTATTTTGAAAAGCAGACAGCAGAACTTTGATTATGCATTACGCCAAATCGGAGACAGATCAAAACCAGTTAGGCTGATACTTGAGGCCATCAAGTTGTTTGCATAAATAATCGGAAAATGCTTAAGGAAGCCATTGAGGCTGGACAGGCCGATTAAGATGCATTAATAACAATACAGCTCAGACATCAGGCCAGTAGGTGCGATCAACAGCCATCTAAAAACAGTTTGTTTAGATTGCTACAATTATTTAAACTAGCCCGCCAAGATTGGAACAATGAACTAAATTGATTTGGCGCTGTAATGTATGTACCTTGAAGAAGGAACTATATTCTGCAGCCCCTGTATACTGCAGTACCAGTAGTGACCACCCCTGTATATAAGCCTGTGTAGTAACTTTGTATAGTACAGGTAGGCTATCCTTTATCCGAAAACCTCGGGACCAGCCGAGTTTCGGATAAAGGAGAATTTCGGATTTCGGAAGGTGGGTCGGCGGGGGGTCGTGCGCACGACTTACGCTGACGCTCAGCGTAAGTCAGTCGGGGTCGGCGGGGGTCGGGGCTGGCGGGGTATGCGGGGGGGGTCGGCGGTTGTCGGGGTCGGCGGTTGTCGGGGCCGGCGGGGTCCGCGGGGGGGGGTCGGCGGTTGTCGGGGCTGGCGGGGTCGGCGGTTGTCGGGGCTGGCGGGGTCGGCGGTTGTCGGGGCTGGCGGGGTCGGCGGTTGTCGGGGCTGGCGGTTGTCGGGGCTGGCGGGGTCGGCGGTTGTCGGGGGGTCATGCGCACGACTTACCCTTTATCCGAACTTCCGCAACCGGAACCCTCTAAAAACCGAAGGTTTTTTCGTTCAGCGTAAGTCGTACGCACGACTTACGCTGAACGAAAAAACCTTCGGTTTTTAGAGGGTTTCGGTTTTCGGAAGTCCGGATAAAGGGTAGTCTACCTGTAGTTCCAGTTTTGTCTCCATTCATTGAACAACTGTTATAACCAACTTCTGCAGTCCGTGTCTCAATTACACATGGACATTACATTGGCGACGAACAGATCCAAACTTACCTACAGTTCTGCACCACCTCACGGGGATCCATCCCTGAAGCAAAGTTATTGGAGGTCGAAGCCAGAAGGAAGAAATCCAAAAAGAAAAAAAACAGACTGAGGAAACGGGCGTCGACCGTGGGCAACCACCCTCTGATTCATCGAATTCAAAGATTTGCAGGAGAGGCTGTCGAGAGCTGGGCTTGGTTCTCCAGTCTATGGTGTTCCAGCTAATTGGGCTGGTGGCAGGTAGTAAACTGATCCTTCCTGGGCTGCGGCGGGCTAGAGCTCGATTGGGTGGCTTTTCAACGGGGCCGAGCAGCGTTGTCGGGAAAGAGGAGAGAGAGAGAGAGGGTGGAGCACACAGGGCGCGGCCGGTGCTACGAAGCCGGGCAACGTACAGACCCGAGAAGAGGGAGGAAAGTGTCCCATAGGGCTGCTCTGACGACGGGAACAGTAATTAAAATAAAGGAAGAAGAAGTTAGATGCGCAGAAAGCCGCGAGGAGCTGCAGTTTGCCATGGGGACCGCGGAGAGCAGCGTTGGCAGCAGCGCGGGGGGAAGCACGCGAAGACCATAGGGCGTCGCCATCAAGGCATAAAAACGCCAGCAACAGCACTGGCAGCAGCGGAAAAGACAGAAAGCGCGGGAGGCGCCATCTTAATCCAGCAGGGAAGGCGGCAAAGTGCGGGAGGCACCATTTTGTTCAATCGGGGAAGAAGGCAAAGCGCGGGAGGTGCCATCTTAGATCTCTAAGATGCCGAAGACTGGCAATATCACTGCCTTCGATAATGAAGTAGAAGACTGGACCACATATGTGGAAAGAGTCGAAGTATATTGCAAGGCAAATGGAGTAGCCGATGAGAAAAAGGCATCGGTACTACTAAACTTAATGGGCGCAAGAATGTACGGCCTATTGCGGAACCTGATCACTCCAGTCAAACCGATGGGGAAGAGTTTTAACGAAATTGTTGATATCCTACAGGAACACCTAAATCCTACACCGCTGCTGATAGCAGAAAGATTTAAATTCCACAAGAGAAATCAACATAAAGATGAGAGCAATGCTGATTACCTTACGGAACTACGCAAGCTATCAAAGCACTGCCAGTTCGGAGCAGGACTGGCAGATACCCTACGGGACAAATTTGTCTGTGGACTCCTGAGTGAAGGAACACAGAAGAGGTTACTCTCGGAGAAAGAGCTGACGCTAGATAAGGCTTTCAGCGTGGCAGTATCGTACAAAGCAGCAGCAAGGGGAGCTGCGGAAGTACAGCAACAGCCACAAGAATACGGCACCCATGAAATGACACGGGGATTTGAAAAATGTTATCGCTGCGGCAGAACAACCCATGACCAGAAGGACTGCTGGTTCAAGGACAAAACATGCAGGCAATGCAGAAAGATGGGACACATTGCACGAGTTTGCAGGTCCGGGAAGAAGACTAACGACAACAAAAAGACTACTAAGGAAAAGTACAGGGAAGTACAAAAGATGACGGACAGTAGTTCCGAAGACCAGAAGAGCGATAGTGAATCCGGGAACAAGAGACTAAGCTGTCTCAAACTACACAACGTAATCGCAAAAGAGGATCACCGAACCATTTGGGTCACCCTCACGATAGCAGGGTCCCAAGTCAAAATGGAATTGGATACAGGATCAGCCCTGACCGTCATGAATCGATGAGACTACGAGCGGCTATTCTCACACATACCCTTCAAAGACACATCCATTGTCTTGAAGACATATACGGGGCAGAAAGTATACCCCAGAGGGAAAATAAGGGTGCCTGTCGAATACAACGGCAAGGAAATACAGAAATTGTATCTGTACATACTGCAAGATGGTGGACCACCGTTATTGGGACGTGAATGGATCAGAGAGATAAGTTTAGACTGGCACTCCATTCAGGCACTGACTGTGGCTGGTAAAAAGGATGACGACGTCACACCTGGACGATTGTCAAAAATCTTAGCTAACGCTAAAGAGGTATTTCAACAAGGACTGGGAACTCTTAAAGGCGTAACCGCCTTGATAAAAATAGAAGAGAATGCAATTCCCAAGTTTTTCAAAGCAAGACCGGTACCGTATGCAATTCGCCCAGCCGTCGAGGCAGAGCTGGAGAATCTGGAGAATGCAGGCGTGTTATCCAAGGTAGACTGGAGCGAGTGGGTGACACCCATCGTTCCGGTCATGAAGAAAACGTTAAACAATAAGTATGAGGAGCCAAGGAAGGTTTGCATCTGTGAGGACTTCAAGGTGACTGTGAACCCAGTCCTTCACACAGTACAGTATCCTCTTCCGAGGATAGAAGATATTTTCGCCTCACTATCTGGAGGAAAACGTTTTACAAAAATTGACCTAGCGCAAGCATATTTGCAGATGGAGGTTGAAGAATCCTCTAGGAAATATCTCACGATAAACACTCACAAAGGTCTTTACCGGTATAATCGACTGGTATTCGGAGTAGCATCAGCTCCGGCTATATGGCAAAGAGCGATGGAACAAGTCCTGCAAGGGATTCCGGGGACTCAGTGTTACTTGGACGACATCCTAGTGACACGTGAAAATGACAGTGAACACCTTGCCAACCAAGGAGCAGGTGCTCACTAGACTAAGAGAACATTGGCTATGAGCCAATCGCCCCGAGTGCGAGTTTTTTCAGAAACAAATATTGTATTGTGGCCACGTGATTGATGAAGAGGGGTTACATAAGTCCCCTGACAAAATTGAAGCGGCAGTTAAGGCTCCAGCGCCTGAAAATGTGTCGCAACTGAGGTCATTCCTCGGATTGGTGAATTACTACCATAAGTTTTTGCCGAATTTGTCCACAATTCTGCACCCACTGAACGCCCTGCTACAAACTGGAGTAGCATGGAAATGGTGCGATGAATGTAAGCGGGCCTTTCAGAATTGTAAAGGCCTGATCACTTCAAGAGAAGTATTGGCTCACTACAACCCATCACTACCGATAAGACTGGCGTGTGATGCGTTTCCCTACGGTGTTGGAGCGGTACTGTCACATAAATCCCTTGATGGTTCAGAGAGGCCGATAGCTTTTGCGTCACGCTCGTTAACTGCAGCCGAGCGTAACTACACCCAGATTGACAGAGAGGCCCTCAGCCTGGTGTGGGGGGTGAAGAAGTTCAATCACTACCTGCACGGACAGAAATTTACTCTGCTAACTGATCATCAACCTCTTGTCTCCATTTTCAACCCTAAGAAGGGCGTCCCGATAATGATAGCACAACGGCTACAGAGATGGTCCCTTTTCCTAGGGGCACACCAATATGACATCGAGTACAAAGGAACTAAACAGCATGGGAATGTTGATGGATTGTCGCGCCTACCATTGCCGACGGTGGAAGAAGCACCTGCAGTGGATCCTGTGGAGATATTCCACTCGACCATAGTCGAATGTTTACCTGAGACGAATGCAAACATAGAAAAGGAAACACGAAATGACCCGACACTCTCCAGGGTCTATGATTTAACGGTGAAGGGATGGCCAGCACATGGCGAACCACTGTTGCCAGCATTCTCGCCGAGAAGAGAACAGCTGTCAGTGTGCCGAGGAACCTTGATGTGTGGATCCAGAGTAGTAATTCCACCCAAATTGAAGGATAGAGTGCTCAATGAGCTTCATGAGGGTCATCTGGGAGGGGTAAAAATGAAGAACTTAGCCAGAGCATTTGTGTGGTGGCCGGGAAACGATAGAGAAATTGAAGAGATGACCAAGAGCTGTACAGGATGCCAGAAGGTCCAAAACGCCCCACCACAAGCCCCTCTACATCCATGGGAGTGGCCCTCATCTCCATGGCAAAGGGTACACATTGATTTTGCTGGTCCATTTATGGACTCGATGTTTTAATTGCGGTGGATGCACATTCAAAATGGCCAGAGGTAATAAAAATGTCCTCAACCACCGCAGAAAAAACTATCACAGTCTTACGAACCATATTCGCCAGAAATGGGCTGCCTGAACAGATTTGCTCCGACAATGGACCACATTGTCTGAAGAGTTCCGGAGGTTCTTAAAGAACAATGGTGTTAAGCATTACACATCCGCCCCATATCATCCAGCCACCAATGGATTGGCTGAGAGGTTTGTTCAAACATTCAAGAAGGGATCAAGGCAATGTGTAATGAAGACATACCCCTACAACACAAGGTGGATAACTTCTTGTTTGCCTACCAGAATGCGACACATGCGGTTACCAACCAAACTCCAGCCATGATGTTCTTCAATCGAAGACTAAGATGCCGCTTGGATTTGGTTAAGCCAAACATCAGAAGAGATGTGGAGAACAGGCAGTTTCAGAATATGAATGAAAGGCCAACCAGGAGTTTCAAGATAGGTCAATCAGTTTTGGCCCGGGACTACCGCACAGAGAAATGGCAGCCAGGAACGATCTGCACACGGCAAGGACCTCTCATGTATACCGTGGACGTTGGAGAGAGCATTGTAAGACGCCATGCTGACCAGATTCTAGAGTCACTGGAAAACATCAAATCTACACCACGATCCTATACACCTGGTGATGAAACCGAAGTACCAATTGCATCTACCTCAGAATCGGTGATATTGGAAGCAGACGAACCAAACAACGACGTTGATCCCGAATCAACTTTGCCAGAAGAACCTGATACTCAAAAGAGGCATTATCCGGACAGAATCAGGAAGCCTCCTCAAAGACTGAATTTATAATTGCTTAACTTCAGCTAATGTATATAGCAACTGTAATTGTAAATATGTTATTTAATTATTAATCGAATGTTATGTACTGTTTAGCTAAAAGGGGAGGAATTGTAGTGTATGTACCTTGAAGAAGGAACTATATTCTGCAGCCCCTGTATACTGCAGTACCAGTAGTGACCACCCCTGTATATAAGCCTGTGTAGTAACTTTGTATAGTAGTTCCAGTTTTGTCTCCATTCAGTAAACACCTGTTATAACCAACTTCTGCAGTCCGTATCTCAATTACACACGGACATTACAGGCGCACAGATAAGGGTTTTCATGAGGAGTATAACTGAAGGCCCCGGGTAGCAATCACTCTCTTGACTCTGCGCTTCTTGGCTCTTGTTCTGCTCTCGTGCCTCCGGCCTCTTGGGCTGCTGCTCATACTCGTGCCCTGGCCTCGTTGCGGGTTCTCTCCCCGTAGCAGATTTTCAGTAACTAAGGACACCATACCAACTGCAGGGAAGGGGAACGAGACCCAAGTCCATAGCCATCCAGGACGCCCAGGCTGCAGAAAGGTGCAAGACGAATTTGAGCAGGTAGCCTAGGACCTGTATAATAGTCCGACGAGACGAGACTGTAACGTTCGTGTATAATCAGACACAGACTGCGGAGAACGGTACAAACAATGTTTACTCAACGTGGCTCAGACTGCAACTGAACTGTACAGATTACTACTCAGCATTATATGCAGGTGTGGTCACTGCCGGTACTACAGTATACATGAGCTGTACAAAGTAGTTCCCCCCTTAAAGGTACATACATTACAATTCCTCCCCTTTTAGATTAACAGTACCATAACACTCATTTAACAATTAAATATCAAACTAATTACAATTAACACTTTTAACATGCAACATTAGCTGAAAATAGTCTATTTATAAATTCAGTCTTTGGGGAGGCTTCCTGATCCTTTCTGGATAGCGCCTTTCCCGAGTGTCTTGCTCTTGGTGCGGAGGCGATTCTGGCCCCCTGTCGTCAGTTGGTTCATCAGCTTCCGATGCTACTGTTTCTGGGGTAGATGCGACCTGTACGTCGGGTTCATCACCAGGTACGTATGGGCGAGGCATGGGGTTGACTTGTTCCTGTGATTCTAGGATCTGGTCAGCATGGCGTCTCACGATGCTCTCCCCAACATCCACTGTGTACATTAGTGGGCCCTGCCGTGTGCATATCGTTTCTGGCTGCCATTTTTCTGTTCGGTAGTCGCGGGCCAAGACTGGTTGCCCTACATTGAAGCTCCTTGTTGGCTTCTCATGGATGTGCTGGAATTGCTTACTCTCAACATCTCTTCGTACGTTTGGTCTGAGCAAATCCAGGCGAGATCTTAACCTTCGGTTAAAGAACATCATGGCTGGGGCCTGGTTGTTGACTGCATGTGTCGCATTCCGGTAGGTGAACAGGAAATTGTCCACCTTGTGCTGCAGCGGAATGTTGTCATTGTACATAGCCTTTATTGCCTTTTTAAAGGTTTGTACGAACCTCTCAGCCAATCCATTTGTGGCTGGATGATACGGGGCGGATGTGCAATGCCTTACCCCATTCTTTTTCAAGAACCTCCGGAACTCTTCGGACACAAACTGTGGTCTGTTGTCGGAGCAAATCTGTTCTGGCAAGCCATTCCTGGCAAAAATGGTCCGTAGGACTGCAATAGTTTTCTCCGTGGTGGTGGAGGACATTTTGATGACCTCAGGCCATTTCGAGTGCGCATCCACGGCTATTAAAAACATTGAGTCCATGAATGGACCAGCAAAATCAATATGCACCTGTTGCTATGGAGATGAGTGCCACTCCCATGGGTGTAGAGGGGCATGTGGTGGTGCATTTTGGACCTTCTGGCATCCTGAGCAGCTCTTGGTCAGGTCCTCGATTTGTTTATCGATTCCCGGCCACCACACATAAGCCCTGGCTAGGCTTTTCATTTTCACCCCTCCCAGATGACCCTCATGAAGCTCATTGAACACTCAGGCCTAGAAATTCAGTATAGCCACGTTTGGGGTGCTACAGCCGGGCGGCCTCTAAAGTTTTCGCCGGCGCAACTTCGCGCCACCTTCGCCGATATTCAGTGGCATCGCCCCAAGAGGTTGCTGCTGCGCTAAAACAGGCGATGCACGACTATCATTAGGCGCTAAGCCGGCGGCCCTGGGTGAAACCCCCGAGGGCGGGCGCAGCGCAGGTGCGGCGAGCTGCTGATTGACAGCAGACACTCTGGCGCCGGTGAGCTCTTAAAGGGGGGAGGGTGGATTTGTTTTTTTGAAAGGCTGAGACTGGTCGATTTGTGTTTTTTGAAAGGCCGAGACTGGTCGATTTGTGTTTTTTGGGGGGGCTTCTCTCCATTAGTTTGTAATGTAGGAAGGGCAGAGGTTTCAAAGAAATAAATGTTCTTAAATCGCACTGTCCATGCTTTCTTTTGGAAGTCCTGGTTGCCCTGTTCGGCTGAGGGCTTGTGGAGCGGCTACATTCTTCTTGTGCCATTGGCACAAGCCATTCCCTGAGAGGGGGCCTAGAACCGACGTTCAATAAGCCGCCGACGGGCGGCCCTTGCACTTTCTGCCTCCCTCCTGTGCTGGTCCTCCTCCTCCTTCTCCTCCTCCTCCTCCTCTGGTGGTCCTCCAATGTCTGGTGGCAGTGGCCGAGTCCTGCGGATAGCCAGGTTGTGCAGCATGCAGCACACAACCACGAAACGGGAGACTCGCTCAGGCGAATACTGTAGGGCTCCTCTGGAACGATCCAGACAACGGAACCGTTGCTTCAGGACGCCGATTGTTTGCTCAATGATGTTCCTGGTTGCTTGATGGCTGTCATTGTATCCCTCTTCAGCAGGGGTGCTGGGCGCACGGAGCGGGGTCATCAGCCAGGTGCACAAAGGATAGCCTTTGTCCCCGAGAAGCCATCCTCGTGGGTGAGGCTGGGCCTGGAACATGTCTGCCACAGAAGTCTGGCGCAGGATGAAGGCATCGTGGCTGCTGCCTGGAAAGCGGGCATTGACAGCTAGGATGAGCTGCCTGTGGTCACACACCAACTGCACGTTGAGCGAATGGTAGCCCTTCCGGTTGCGGTAATCCTCGGCATTCTCCAAAGGAGCCCGCAAAGCCACATGCGTGCAGTCAATGGTGCCCTGCACCATGGGGAGCCCGCTAATGCTGCAAAGCCCATTGCACGCTGTTGCTGCTTGACAAGGGCCATGGAGAAGGAGATGAACTGACGTCTCCTTCTGAAAAGGGCATTGGTCACCTGGCGGATGCAGCAATGCACGGCAAACTGGGAGATGTTGGAAATGTCCCCAGTAGCGGATTGGAAGGAGCCGGTGGCATAGAAGTTGAGAGACACCGTCACCTTCACTGCCGCCGACAGAGACGTCCTGCTCCTCAGATGTGGCTGTAGATCTCCGCGAAGCAGGTGGCAGATCTCAGTGACCACCGCACTTCGGAATCGCAGCCTCTGAACACACTGCTCGTCAGACATGTTCAGATGTGAGAACTGCTGGCGGTATACCCTGGGTGGGTAAGGCCTCCTTTGCCGACGCCTGTTGCCCCCTCTCCGTCTGGCCATGTCTGCCACTCTCTCACGGCGTCTGTGAGCCCTTTGAATGCAATGGAGAAGGCCAACGTTTGCACTCATTGCAGCCCCCATTATATGTTTCCAATCAATGATATGGCTCTGAAGTTAAAGACAAGTGGAAAGCTGTGGCCTGAAGCCACAAATACCTGTGCGAGTGTTGAGCCAAACCAGAAAGCTCTCTACCTTTGTCTCTCTGCAAAGATCCGTCTCTCACAAAGAAGGAGTGTTGCAAAATGGCTGCCTTTTCTACTGCAGGAGGAGTGCCCTTTAATTTGCGCCCCCCGCGCCCTGCAGCGACTGAGAACCGTACCCCTCTACCAGTCGCTAGGGGCGCCGGGCGCACTGAATTTCCGGTTTGGGGCGAACAAAGGGCGTTGCACGATGAAACGACGTCAGGATCTGCGCGCGCAGCTGAGCGCACGCAAAGGTTTTGCACCGCCACAAAATCTTTACTGAAGTTGGGGAGAGGCGCAGATCGCGCTGCGCCCGGCCGCTCGCCGCCTAGCGCCCCACATCTCCTCCTCCTAAGGCGCTAGCGGCTGGCGCAAACAACTGAATTTCTCGGCCATCTATCCCTTAACTTGGGTGGAATTACCACTCGGGATCCACACATCAAGGTCCCCCGGCACACTGACAGCTGTTCTCTCCTTGTCGAGAATGCTGCCAACAGTGAGTCGCCATGTGCTGGCCATCCCTTCACCGTCAAATCATATACCCGAGACAGTGTCGGGTCATTTCGGGTTTCCTTTTCGATACAAGCGTTAGTTACCGGTAGGTATTCAACTATAGTCGAATGGAATATTTCGACAGGATCCACAGCTGGTGCTTACTCCGCAGTAGGCAGTCGCAGGCGTGATAGCCCATCAGCATTTCCATGCTGTTTCTTGCCCTTATATTCAATCCCATAGTGGTGCGCCCCTAGAAAAAGTGACCATCTTTGTAGTCGTTGCGCAGTCATCACCGGAACACCCTTCTTCGGATTAAAAATGGAGACAAGAGGCTGGTGATCAGTCAACAAGGTGAATTTCTGCCCGTGCAGATAGTGATTGAACTTTTTCACTCCCCACACTAGGCTGAGGGCCTCCCTGTCAATCTAGGCGTAGTTACGCTCGGCTGAGGTTAGTGATCGTGACGCAAAGGCTATTGGCCTCTCTGAGCCGTCCGAGAATTTGTGCGACAGCACCGCTCCAGTGCTGTAGGGTGACGCATCACATGCCAACCGAATTGGTAATGCCGGGTAGTAATGGGCCAATACCTCTTTCGTTGTTATTAGTGTTTTGCTCTTCTGGAAAGCTCGTCTACATTCGTCACTCCACTTCCATGGCACTCCAGTTTGCAGTAGGGTGTTCAGTGGGTGTAGTATTGTAGACAAATTTGGCAAGAACTTATGGTAGTAGTTTACCAGCCCGAGGAACGACCTCCGTTGTGACACATTTTCCGGTGCTGGAGCCTTGACTACTGCCTCAATCTTCTCTGGGGACTTATGTAACCCCGCTTTATCGATAACTTGGCCACAATACAAGATTTGATTTCTAAAAACCTCGCATTTGGGGCGGTTAGCTCGGAGCCCATATTCCTGCAATCTAGAGAGCACCTGCTCCAGGTTGGCAAGGTGATCACTGTCATTTTCGCCCGTGACCAGGATGTCGTCCAAATAACACTGGGTCCCTGGGATCCCTTGCAGGACTTGTTCCATTGCCCTCTGCCAAATAGCCGGAGCTGATGCTACCCCGAATATCAGCTGGTTGTATTGGTAGAGACCTTTATGGGTGTTGATTGTGAGTTATTTTTTTAATGCTTCTTCTACCTCCATTTGCAGATACGCCTGGGCCAGATCAATCTTAGTGAAGCGTTTCCCTCCAGATAGCGAGGCGAAAATATCTTCAATCCGCGGAAGTGGATATTGTACGGTTTGAAGGACCGGGTTCACTGTTACCTTAAAGTCCACACAGATGCGAACCTTCTTTGGTTCCCCAGGCGTGCTGCTCAACGAGTTTTTCATAACAGGGACGATGGGTGTAGCCCACTCGCTCCAGTCTACCTTGGACAGTACACCTGAACGTTCCAGACTCTCCAGCTCTGCTTCGACGGCTGGGCGGATCGCATAAGATACCGGTCTGGACTTAAAAAATTTTGACTTGCGTTTTCTTCAATTTTAATCGTCACTGTCATGCCTTTTAGTGTTCCGAGTCCTTGCTGGAACACTTCTTTTGCGTTAGTTAGGATCTTTGACAGTCGCCCAGGTGTGACGTCGTCATCCTTTTTGTCAGCCACAGTCAGTGCCTGTATGGAATGCCAATCCAGTTGTATTTTCTGGATCCATTCACGTCCCAGTATTGGTAGTCCTCCATCTTGCAATACTTACATGTCTAGTTTTGTTGTTTCCTTACCATTATATATAACGGTCACCCTTATTTTTCCTTTGGGGTAGACTTTTTGCCCCGTGTACGTCTTCAAATAATTTTTGTGTCTCTCAAGGGTATGTTTGAGAATAGCCGCTCGTAGTTCCGTCGGTTTATGACTGTTAGGGCTGATCCTGTGTCCAATTCCATCTTTACCTGGACTCCTGCTATCTTGAGAGTGACCCAAATGGTTCGGTGATCCTCTGTTGTGATCACATTATGTAGTTTCAGACAACTCAGTTCACTGCTTTCGGAGTCATTATCACTCTTTTGTTCGTCTGAACTATTCTCCGTCATCTTATGTACCTTCTGGTACTTTCCTTTGGTAGGTTTTTTATTGCTGGTTTTCCTTCCCGACCTGCAGACTCGTGTTATGTGTCCTACTTTTCCACACTGTCTGCACACTTTGTCTTTGAACCAGCAATCATTCTGGTCGTGTGTTGTTCTGTCGCAGCGATAGCACTTCTCTGTTCCATATGACATTTCGTTTGTGCCATATTCTTGCGGTCTCTGTTGTATCTCTGCAGCGCCCCGTGCTGCTGCTTCATAGGATACCGCATTGCTGAAAGCCTTTTCCAGCGTAAGGTCCTTTTCAGATAAAAGCCGTTTCTGGGTTCCTTCACTTTGAAGCCCACACACAAACTTGTCCCTTAAGGTACCTGCCAGTCCCGCTCCAAACTGGCAGTGTTTCGATAGTTTGCGCAGTTCTGATAAATAATCAGCATTGCTTTCATCCTTATGCTGGTTCCGTTTGTGAAACTTGAATCTTTCTGCTATCAGCAGCGGTGTGGGGTTTAAATGTTCCTTTAGTATCGTTACTATGTATTCAAAACTCTTTTCCATTGGCTTCGTTGGTGTTACTAGATTTCGCAATAAAACATACATCTTTGCACCCATTAAATTCAACAATACCGATGCTTTCTTGTCATCTGACACCCCATTTGCCTTGCAGTACACCTCTGTTCGTTCGACATATGTAGTCCAATCTTCGACTTCATTGTCAAATGCGGTGATACTGCCACTCTTCGGCATTTTGGGTGTGGTTTAAAATGGCGTCTCCCGCGCTTTCCTTCCTCCCCCGCTGCTGCCGACGCCGCTCCCGGCGGTTCTCGTGGCAATGGTGGCGCCCTGTAGGTTTCGCGCGCTTCTCTCTCCCTCTCTCCGATGCTGCTCAGCCCCAGAACATCGGCTGCGCCCTGTGCGCTCTGCCCTCTCTCTCTCTCTCCCGTCGACACTGCTCGGCCCTTTGCTGTGCTGCTCGGTCAGGCTCTAGCCCGCCGCTGTCCGGGAAGGGTCTGCCCACTACTGTTGCCAGCCTGTTTCGCTGGACCACCTCGACTGGAAAGCCAAGCCTGGCTCTCGACAGCCTCCCCCACAATTCTCGAGTCTCTGCTGGATGACTGGGTGGTTGCCCGTGGTCGACGCGCGAGTCGGTGGCCTTGACCTCCAATCCACTGATCTCCAGGAACTAATCCCCGGGAGGAGATGCAGAGTTGCAGGTAGGTTCAAACCTGCCTCGTCGCCAATGCAACGTCCGTGTATAATCAGACACAGACTGCGGAGAACGGTACAGCAATGTTTACTCAACGTGGCTCAGACTGCAACTGAACTGTACAGATTACTACTCAGCGTTATATACAGGTGTGGTCACTGCCGGTACTACAGTATACATGAGCTGTACAAAGTAGTTCCCCCCTTAAAGGTACATACATTACAGAGACTAGTAGAGATGAAGAAGATGATAATAACTCGATAAGGGCAGAGCAAGGCAGTGAAAAACGTATTGATAAGATAACCAAGTGCCTAGTTATAAGCTGGTGCTTGGGAAGATAAGCATCTCGTTGAACACTGCGAAAACGCAGGTGGCCACGCCACGATGAATAGACTGGCGTTCTTAAGCTTGGGTAGGAAAATCTAGGCATTTAAGACTGCCAACTGCCCTGTAGGCACAACAGTGCCGCCGACGACCGCCCGAGGGAGAAGAAGAGGAGAACCGATCGCGACGAGATGACAACGACAGCGGAGGGGAGAAGGTGTGTCGCAGTAGCAGACCCAGCACCGCGCCCCTGAAGACCACATGGCAATGGGGTACCTAGAAGGACCAGAGACCAGACTTCAAAACTCGCACTCGTTAACAGTTGGCTTTATTGTGGATTGGTGAGCATGAATTCTGGCCCTTCATAGCTTAATCTAGTTATGTATAAGGGGTGGGATAAGGATAAGGGGATTGTTAAGATAGTTGTTTTCCCTCGATGTGCTGTGTGCTCCCTATTCCCCATATAAGTATAGTTATTTTGTATTTGCCTGTAATTTTATACTAGTAACTTCTCATAAGTTTGTGTTAATTTCTATTTCAATAAAATCCTGGTTTTCTCACATCCAAACCACCTGTCTACTCGCGTCTTTTGTGTATCGCCACCTGTACCTAAGTCCGGTGTCTAGACCCCAGGGGCGTGGGAGCGATTCGAACCTCTCACAAACAGTCGGGGGCATAATTGACTGGGCGCACGCGCCAACCACACCACCCCCTACATTTGGTCTGCACTGATTTTAATCCATAGACATGGATAATGCCCCCAGAACTCTAACTATCCACATCAAAGTTGGGTGGTTGACATTTATGCCAAGGTAAGGCACTCACATTTTGCCTAGTTTTACCATCTCACTACATTTCACATTAATAGAAATTCACTATACACTTGGTGGAGCATCATACGAGCGAGTATCTTGCTTCTGTACAACCACCCACCCCCCCCCACAATCCGACACAGACACAATGGGCTGAATGGCCTCCAATTGTGCCGTAAATTACTATAGCTCTATGAATCCATTAGCAGCCAGACTGGCCTTCTTGCTATGAATGGTCTCAATTGAAGTTTCAAATTTTAGTTGGGGGTGGGGTGGGGACAGACTCGAGGAAGTGAATGGCCTACTCCTGATCCTATGTTCCAATTAGTTCAAATTAATAGGATTGGTGCAGCAACAATGATTGTGAATGATCACTGGAACATCAAATTATCTTTCAGTGTCTCAGGATGTAGGTTTCAGATGCCATGTCTGAAATTGGATACACACCTCTCCTGTAAATATTACCCCTTTGAAACAAGTTTTCAGACATTTTAATATAACTCATATTCTAACTGTGGAAAACCATCACATCAATACTGAAATTGACAAACACAAACTGATATAGTCAAACCTTGATTAGATTGAGATATTTATTGTTCATTTATGCTATAGAGCTAAAAGGAACCAGTAGATATTTGTGCCATATGCACAGAACACCTGCCCATAACCTTACTGTTACATGATATGATGACTGAATATGGTACAAAGACCCCAATAAAGGTCCAACACTTCTTCAAGGGATTCAGTGCACTTCCTGCGAATCTGAGGTAATTAGTAATTTGTCTAATCATTACAGATCAGCGAGGTCTTTTATTACATGCTTCATGTAGATTTAAAGGAACCATTATTAAAGAATAAGATCATTTGTTTCCAAAGCACCAAGCAACTTGCCTTGAGAAAACTGGATTTTTTAACTGATTGGGATAACAACAGATAATTGAGTCCTGATTTTCCCCTGGAATTCTTCCCAATTTAAGGAGGAATGGAAGTGGGAAATTGGCTGGGAGCCATTCCACTGGCTCATGTCTGATCAATGTCACTTCCAGGATTTGCTGCCAGCTGTGATGGCGACCATTAAATATGTCTGCCCAATTATGGGCTGAGTATTCAAATAGCACAGTAATGATGGAGGGATGTTCACCATACTAATGCTGGGTGCAAAGAAAGCCAGTGTGTTTCTGGCATACAAAGTTGCTGTGGCATGTGGGAGAAGATTTAAATTTTGAAAGGCCCCATTAAGCAGTGCAATTGATTGCTGGGCAATCGATTACAGGCTGCAATCTGTGAGTCCTCCTCTTCTTCGGCACCCACAAGCAATTGGCTCTGGTCTGCTGCTGCAGGTGCCTGAGGCCAACAGTGGCCATTTTCCATCACCCCTCCTTCTCACGGCAGGCTCCCTGGTGCAGTTGGGAATCCTGCCAAAATTATTTAAATTAGGCTGACTCAAAAAATTCATGCGGTTTCCAACAAAGACAAAAATCCTACCTTTGATGGCTACAGTAACTGTGCCCTCAATTATATAGAAGGGCAATAGGAGGCATGTGCTTTATTAGATATATCAGCACGTACAAACCTTTAGAGAACATACTGACTGACTGCATCTTTCTTGGCTTACATATGGGAGGCAACTTTCACCTTAGTTACCTTATATCAATGCGCAGTTAAAACTACTTTGCTTCAATGCAAAAGTGGCTGTATTACTGCACTCAAAATAAACATATCATTTTATTGAATGACCTGGGCTTTTACCATAGATCACCCGCCCATTGGAGAACCTGGGTTCTACATCAGGTGGCCAATCCGCTCCGCCAGATTGCTGCTCAGGTTGTGAAGGTGAAAATTACCCCATATTCTCTTTTACTATATATTGTAGTATATGTAGCATAACCAGATCCTAATGCAGACTAATGTGACATTGTATTATACAAAATATTAAAAAGATCACCTATGAGCTGGTGATGTACAATTAGGTCTCCAGTTACTAGCATAGCAAACATTTGAATGAAATAATAATGCATGATTCAGATTCAGTGTCATACACTGTCATAAAAGCTATTCATAAGGTTACCGTTTCATTGTTTAAAGCTGCAGCTATCAATCACAGACTGTTATCCCAGAAGTGAGATGCACAATTGGTAGATTGAAGTTATATTGCTAGCTGTACATCAGTGTGTTGCAGAGGTAAGCAACAAAGGAGTACAGGGCATGGATGCATTGTATCCTGTGCTCCATGGGGGTAATTTTAATTCTCTGTCAGGGTAAGTTTTTTCCACTAACAGAGCATTGAAAAGTAAATTTAAGAGGTCCATAGGAAGTCCACATGATTGCCTGAGCATTTTTAAGATGTGGCACTTGTTGTGACTTCAAACTGGTGTGAGACTACTTCGTAGAGGTGATCTCACACCTTCCAGTTTTAGTTTGCTTGGTAGTCAGATGGAGAGCTAACTCCCAAAATATACCACCACTTTTCTATCAGTGCAGTTAAAACTACTTTGCTTCAATACAAAAACACTGCACACAAAATAAAGATGTCATTTTATTGAATGACCTGGGCATTTACTAGATTATAGTAAGCCCCATGATTTGCAAGCAGCTGCTCATGTGTGCCCCGTTCTATTACTTTTCCATTGTCAATAACAGCTATCACATCAGCATTCTGTACTGTCGTCAGACGGTGAGCAATTACCACACAGGTCCTTCCTTCCCTTGCTTTGTCAAGGGCCTCCTGAACAACCTGAAAAAGAAAGCATTTTGCTTTAAAAGGAGTTAATATAATAACTCAGACTTTGATTACTTTCAATGTTAATGATTTTTGGTTGTTAACAAAAGTTTATTTATACAGAAGATTTCCTCTTATTTACATATGTTTGTTCTGTAGTACTGAGTCTTGGCTTCATCATTATATATGTTTGGGATAATACACCAACAAAAATTCCAGTTGAATTAGAACTTATAGAAGTAGGAAAGTCTGGAGGGAACTTTATCATGGTCTCCTAATGTTTATGTTAAAAAAATGATACAAATATTTCTTGATGCTGCTGCTGTGAAGTTCCTTGGGATGCTTTACTATGTTAAAGGTGCTATATAAATGCAAGTTTTCTTGATACATTTTTAAAAAGCAAGCAACAACTTGTATCTACAATTTATATAGCACCTTTAACATAGGAAAATGTCCCAGGGTGCTTCACAGAAGAATGAAAGGAATGGCTACTAAAATTTTGTGGGAAAGTTAGGAGAGGTAACTTCAAGCTTGGATGAGTAATAGGTTCTGAGAAGCTTTTAAAAGTGGAGAGAGGGGGGAGAGTGAGGTAAAGAGGCAGGCGGGCTTAGGGAGGAAGTTGTAGAGAGTAGGGTAGAGACGGCTAAAGTCTCTGTCCTGAAAGTGGAGCAGAGAGTGGGAAGATGTCCCTCCAAAGTCAGAGGTACAGAAGACATTAGAAGGGATGCAAGGCTGAAAATGGTTGCAGAAATAGAATGGGGTGAGCCTGTAGAGGGATTTGAGATAAGGATTCGAATTTTAAATGATGAACTAGGGATAGGGAGCCACTGCAGTGCAGCAGTGGATTTCTACCCAAATAGATACTTTAATTTTAGCCTCGTAATGACTCCATCCACCACAGGTCACTCGTGTGACTTAATTGACTGAAATGCATATGTATTGTAGCACCTCTGTTAATTTCAATGATGGCTGCAAATATGTACTGGTCTGGGAACTGATCAACAGTAGTCCAACCACAGAATAATATGCTACTGGTAATACAGCTTTCTGAACCAGAATTATGTTTTCCAAGGATTATGTGGCTCTGGAAGAGTTCCAGGCCAGTCTGATATAGTGGACTGCAATGAAAGGAATGTTGTGGTAGGAAATATGGAGATTATCTGATCATGTATCTCAATGTTGGAGTTTGTGGGACTTTGCTGTGTGCAAATTGGCTGCCGCATTTCCCTACATTACAATATTAACTACACATCAAATGTACTTTATTGGCTGTAAAGTACTTTGAAAGAAAGAGAGACTTGCATTTCTATAGCATCTTTCACGACCACCGGACATCCCAAAGCACGATACAGCCAATGAAGTACTTTTTGAAGTGTAGTTACTGTTGTAATGTAGGAAGCATGGCAGCCAATTTGCGCAAAGCAAGCTTCCATAAACAGCAATGTGATAATGACCAGATAATCTGTTTTAGTGATGTTGATTGACGGCTAAGTATTGACTAAGACACCGGGGATAACTCCCCTGCTCTTCTTCAAAATAGTGCCATAGGATCGTTTATGTCCACCTGAGAGGGCAGACGGCCTCCGTTTAACATCTCATCCAAAAGATGGAACCTCTGACAGTGCAGCACTCCCTCAGTACTGCACTGGTGTGCCAGCCTAGTTTTTTGTGCTCAAGTCTCTGGATTTATGATTTTGAGAACATAAAGTAGTACATGTGATGAAATATATGTCTTCATCAGCCCCTGTGTTTTACCTGCATTGTATTGTGTGTACCGCCCCCTTTTCCCCTATTGTGTGTATTGGCTCCGCCCCTGTCTTTTGTCATATAAAGGTCTCAAGAGCTGTATGAGTCATTCTGCCAGACGAATCCGATGTGGAATGACGTGCAATGTTCTTAGCGATTAAAATTGATGTGCCATCAATAAGTCAAGGACAAGAAGTTAAAGGATTCATCTGCGGCCACGACCAGCAAGACCACGACTCGAACCTCGCGAGATTTCTGAAAACCGCCCTCAGACTCAATCTCACCTACAACGAGGATAAGTGTGTCTTTAGCACCACGTGCCTCTGTATCCTGGGCTGCGTGGTGGAAAACGGGGAAATCGGTCCGGACCCCGACCGATTGCGCCCCCTACGGGAGCTACCCCTACCAAACACTCCCAAGGCCCTGAAAAGGTGCCTGGGGTTTTTCTCCTATTACGCCCAATGGGTCCCCAATTATTCCGACAAGGCCCGTCCCCTCCTGAAATCAACGTCCTTCCCGCTCACGGCCGAGGCCCACGCCGCCTTCAACAGCATTAAACACGACATTGAGAAGGCCGCGCTGCGGGCAGTGGATGAAAACATCCCTTTCCAGGCCGAAAGCGATGCGTCCGACTTCGCTTTAGCAGCCACCCTCAACCAGGATGGGTGGCCCGTAGCCTTTTCCTCAAGAACCCTCCAAGGGCCCGAGATCAGGCACTCCTCGGTAGAGAAGGAGGCCCAGGCCATAGTGGAGGCAGTGCGGCACTGGAGGCACTACCTAGCCAGCAAACGCTTCACCCTGCTTACCGACCAGCAGTCGGTAGCCTTCATGTTTAACAACAAACAGAGGGGGAAGGTCAAGAACGACAAAATTCTCAGGTGACGGATCGAACTCTCCACGTTTGAGTACGACATAATATATAGGCCGGGGGCCCTCAACGAATCCCCCGACGCCCTATCATGAGGGATGTGTGCCAGCATCCAGGGGGACAGGCTACAGGGCCTCCACAATGGCCTCTGCCACCCGTGGGTCACCCGGCTATTTCACTTTATAAAATCCCGTAACCTGCCCTATTCCATCGAGGAGGTCCGGTCTATGACCAGGGACTGCCGCACCTGTGCAGAATGCAAGCCCCGTTTTTACAGGCCCGACCGAGCCCACCTGATCAAAGCTACATGGCCATTCGAGCGCCTAAGCTTAGATTTCAAGGGAGCACTCCCCTCCACCGACCGCAATGTGTACTTTCTCAACATTGTGGACGAGTACTCCCGCTTCCCATTCGCCTACCCCTGCCCAGACATGACCAGTGCCACGGTCATCAAGTGCCTCGGCAGCCTGTTTTACACGTTCGGCATGCCGAACTACATCCACACTGACAGGGGGGCGTTGTTCATGAGCGACGAACTGCGCCAATACCTGCTGTCGAAGGGGATAGCCATGAGTCGGACCACTAGTTATAACCCCCGGGGTAATGGGCAAGTGGAGAGGGAGATCGCGACGGTGTGGAAGGCGGTCACCTTAGCACTAAGGTCTAAAGGCCTCCCTACCTCCCGCTGGCAAGAGGTCCTCCCAGACGTACTCCACTCGATAAGGTCGCTACTGTGTACTGCTACTAACGCCACTCCTCACGAGAAGATGTTTGTTTTTCCCTGCAAATCAACCTCGGGAGTGTCCCTACCTTCGTGGCTCTCCACCCCAGGGACAGTCCTATTACGGAAGCATGTGAGGGGCCACAAAATGGATCCCCTCGTGGAGGCAGTACACCTACTCCACGCAAACCCACAGTACGCGTACGTCAAGCACGCCGACGGGCGTGAGGACACCGTGTCCATAAAGGACCTCGCCTCGGCAGGAAGCAATGACGACCCATCCTCACCACCCCGAGAAGAACCTCCACCTTCCCCAGAGGTATCCTCACCACCCCCAGAAGTACCTGCAACACCCCCAGCACATGGGTATGCCCAGGAGGGCACCACGGACCCCCGGTCGGAACCCGAGGTATTGTTGCGACGTTCAGGAAGGACTATCACACCCCCAGACAGACTAAATCTGTAGAAGGGGTGAATGTGATGAAATATATGTCTTCATCAGCCCCTGTGTTTTACCTGCATTGTATTGTGTGTACCGCCCCCTTTTCCCCTATTGTGTGTATTGGCTCCGCCCCTGTCTTTTGTCATATAAAGGTCTCAAGAGCTGTATGAGTCATTCTGCCAGACGAATCCGATGTGGAATGATGTGCAATGTTCTTAGCGATAAAAAGCCTTCAGTTGAATCCTTTAACTTTTTGTCCTTGAGTTATTGATGGCACATCAGTACAGCATCATCAGTGAGATGCCATTCCTTGGGTTTATGCACATTGAGGCTCACGGTGATTATGTCTGTGACAAGTGTCTGCTGCTACAGGAACTCCAGCTCCATGTTGATGTGCTGGAGTCTGAGCTTCAGACACTGCGACACATCAGGGAGGCTGAGAAGTACCTGGACTCTGTATCAGGAGGTGGTCACACCTATGAAGTTAAGTAATTCAGATGTAGCCCATGGTCAGGGACAGGACGGTGTGACTATGAGTGAGGCAGGTACGGGGATCCAGGAGGTAGAGCTGGAGGAGCCGCAGCCCTTGCTCTTGTCCAACAGGTTTGAGGTTCTTACTCCCTGTGGGGACAGGAGCAGGGACTGCAGGGAGGATGAGCAACCTGGCCACGGCACCGTGGAACAGGGGGCCATTCAAGAGGGGGGAGTAAATAGAAATGTTGTAGTGGTAGGGGATAGTATTATTAGGGGGATAGATAGAGTTCTCTGCAGCCGAGAGCGAGAGTCCCGAAGGCTGTGTTGCCAGGGTTAAGGACATCTCCTCTGGGCTGCAAAGAAACTTGCAGTGGGAGGTGGTGGATCCAGTTGTCGTGGTCCATGTTGGTACAAACGATGTAGATAGGACTAGGAAGCCGGTTTTGTTAAAGGAGTATGAGCAGCTAGGGGTCAAATAAAAAAAAACAGAACCTCAAGGGTAATAATCTCTGGATTATTACCTGAGCCACGAGCGAATTTGGCTAGGACAAATAAAATTAGAGAGTTAAATGCGTGGCTCAAAGCCTGGTGTGGGAGAAATGGGTTTTGCTTCCTGGGACACTGGCACCAGTACTGGGGCGGGAGGGAGCTGTTCGGTTGGGACGGGCTTCACTTGGCCACTGCTGGGACTAGAATCCTGGCGGATCATATAACTAGGGCTGTAGAGAGGGCTTTAAACTAACTAGTGGGGGGGAGGTTCCTAGAGAGCAAATAATAAAAATGACAACAGAGAAGGTCATAGACTTAGGTAGCAGTGGGGAAATTAAAAACTAGAGCGTGTCAGGAAGGGGCAGAAGGTATGGAGTAAAAGGTAAAGTAATAAAAAGGGCAAAAGAAGGAACTAACTGTCACAAAACATATTTGAATGTTCTCTATCTGAATGCACGTAGCATTTGTAACAAAATAGACGAGTTAATGGCACAAATAACTACATATGGGTATGATCTTGTGGCCATTACAGAAACATGGCTGCAGGGTAACAATGCCTGGGAATTAAACATACCAGGTTATTTAACGATCAGGAAGGATAGGCAGGAAGGAAGGGGAGGTGGGGTGGCTATGTTAATAAAGGAAGGAATCACTGTAATACAGAGAAATGATATTGGGTCAAAAGATCAGGATAATGAAACAGTTTGGATGGAGGTAAGGAATAATAAGGGGAAAAAAACACTAGTGGGCGTAGTCTATAGGCCTCCGAACAGTTGCAACTCTGTTGGATGGAGTATCAATCAAGAAATAGTTGAGGCTTGTAATAAGGGAACATCTATAATTATGGGGGATTTTAACTATCATATTAATTGGACAAATCAAATTGGGCAGGGCTGCCTTGAGGATGAGTTCATTAAGTGTATTAGGGATGGGTTTCTTGAGCAGTATGTAACTGAACCGACCAGGGGGCAAGCAACCTTAGATCTGGTCCTGTGTAACGAGACAGGATTAATTAAAAATGTCCTAGTAAAGGATCCCTTAGGAATGAGTGACCGTAACATGGTTGAATTCCATATTCAATTAGAGGGTGAGAAGGTTGGATCTCAAACAAGCGTGCTAAGCTTGAATAAAGGAGACTATGAAGGTATGAGAGCGGAATTGAGTAGAGTGGATTGGGAAAATAGATAAAAGGGTAAGACGATACATGATCAGTGGTGTACATTTAAGGAGTTATTTTACAACTTCCAAAAAATATATATTCCACTCAGAAGAAAAGGATGTAAAAGAAAAGACAGCCATCTGTGGCTCAGTAAAGAAATTAAGGATAGTATTCGACTAAAAACAAGGGCATATAAGGTAGCCAAATCTAGTGGGAGGATAGAGGATTGGGAAAACTTCAAAAGAAGCAAAAGATAACAAAAAGATTGATTCAGAAAGGGAAGATAGATTATGAAAGTAAATTAGCAAAAAATATAAAAACAGATAGTAAGAGTTTTTATAGTTATATAAAAAGAAAAAGGGTGGCTAAAGTAAATGTTGGTCCCTTAGAGGATGAGACCGGGAAATTAATGGTGGGAAATATGGAGATGGCAAAAACACAATGAATATTTTGTATCAGTCTTTATAGTAGAGGACACGAAGAATATCCCAACACTGGACAAACAGGGGGCTATAGGGGGGGAGGAGCTCAATACAATCAAAATCACTAAGGAAGTGGTACTCGGTAAAATAATGGGACTCAAGGCGGATAAATCACCTGGACCTGATGGCTTACATCCTAGGGTCTTGAGGGAAGTGGCGGTAGGGATTGTGGATGCATTGGTAATAATTTTCCAAAACTCCCTGGACTCAGCAAAGGTCCCGGCAGACTGGAAAACTGCTAATGTAACACCCTTATTTAAAAAGGGCAGTATACAGAAGGCTGGAAACTATAGACCGGTTAGCCTAACATCTGTGGTAGGTAAAATTTTGGAGTCCATTATTAAGGAGACAGTAACAGGACATTTGGATAATCATAATTTAATAGGACAAAGTCAGCATGGTTTTATGAAGGGGAAGTCATGTTTGACAAATTTGCTGGAGTTCTTTGAGGAAGTAACATATAGGGTGGATAAAGAGGAACCAGTGGACGTAGTGTATTTAGACTTCCAAAAGGCATTTGACAAGGTGCCACACAAAAGATTATTGCTTAAGATAAAAAATCATGGGATTGGGGGTAATATTCTGGCATGGATAGAGGATTGGCTATCTAACAGAAGGCAGAGAGTTGGGATAAATGGTTCATTCTCAGACTGGCAATCAGTAACTAGTGGTGGTCCGCAGGGGTCAGTGCTGGGTCCCCAACTCTTTACAATCCATATTAACGAATTGGAGGAGGGGACCGAGTGTAACATATCAAAGTTTGCAGATGATACTAAGATGGGAGGGAAAGTAGTGAGTGAGGAGGACATAAAAAACCTGCAAGGGGATATAGACAGGCTAAGTAAGTGGGCAGAGATTTGGCAGATGGAATACAATACTGGAAAGTGTGAGGTTATGCACTTTGGCAGGAAAAATCATAGAGCAAATTATTATCTTAATGGCAAGAAACTGGAAAGTACTGAAGTACAAAGGGATCTGGGGGTCCTGGTGCACGAAACTCAAAAGGTTAGTATGCAGGTGCAGCAAGTGATTAAGAAGGCCAATGGAATGTTGGCTTTCATTGCTAGGGGGATAGAATATAAAAATAGGGAGGTATTGCTTCAGTTGTACAAGGTATTGGTGAGACCGCACCTGGAATACTGCATACAGTTTTGGTGTCCATACGTAAGAAAAGACATACTTGCTCTTGAGTCAGTACAAAGAAGGTTCACTCGGTTAATCCCGGGGATGAGGGGATGGACATATGAGGAGAGGTTGAGTAGATTGGGACTCTACTCATTGGAGTTCAGAAGAATGAGAGGCGATCTTATTGAAACATATAAGATTGTGAAGGGGTTGGATCGGGTGGATGCGGGGAGGATGTTCCCGATGATGGGTGAAACTAGAACTAGGGGGCATAGTCTTAGAATAAGGGTCTGCTCTTTCAAAACTGAGATGAGGAGGAACTACTTCACTCAGAGGGTGGTAGGTCCATGGAATATGTTTCCTCAAAAAGCTGTAGAAGCTATATCATTACATAAATTTAAAACAGAGATAGACAGTTTCCTAGAAGTAAAGGGAATTAAGGGTTATGGGGAGCGGGCAGGAATTTGGACATGAGTCTAGGTTTGGATTGGACATGGCCGTGGGTAGCGGAGCGGGCCCAGGGGCCGTGTAGCCTGATCCTGCTCCTATTTCGTGTGTCTAATTCTGTTAGATTCAGGAGATGGTTCTGGGATAGTAGATTGGCGGTTAGGATCAGATCAGCCATGATCTTATTGAATGGCGGAGCAGGCTCGAGGGGCCGATTGGCCTACTCCTGCTCCTATTTCTTATGTTCTTATGTTCTTATGAGCATTATGCCATCTACTCTATGTTTTATTCTGCAGGAGCTGCAACTGGGGTGTCCGACCCTGGGTCACTCCCAACATTCTGCTGCTTCTCCTCTGCTCATGTCTCAATGAATGATTTTGAGAATACAGTATGGACAGGCAGGGTCAATGGCAAAATGAAGGACAGCAAACAGATAGGAAGAGCAGAAATCTACTTTTTGATTGTAATGAGGTTTCTCTGCACCGAGTTTGATGGAATTGGCATGCCTGTATTTTTCTATTACCGATCCACACTAAGGAAATTTACTCAATGTCAAGCTCAATCATTAAAAATGGCCATGATAAATTTTAGGAATAAATTCTCCTCATTAAATAAAACCTGCTGTGTTCAACTTTATTGAACCAATTTTATGGCCAAAATTGTGTGAATTAGGAGTATTTGCAGTTATGGAGAGAGAGATTCAGCACTCCCTTATTACTGCATTGAAGTTTCAGCCTAAAGTCCATACTCAAATCCTGCAGTGCGACTGAACCAATAACCTCCTGACTCAGAGATGAGAGTGCTAGTTGGTCGTAACTGGTGTTCGGTTTGCCAACTCTGGTTTGGACATATTGCTGGAGGTTTAATCACATGACCTCTTGCCTCCAACCGCCCTGTCCAGTCAAATAGAACTTTGTTCCCACCCCCAATATTTTTATAACTAATAAACAAAATGTTCAAAGAAAATGAAAAGAACACACAATTTAAATTAATAGTGCTATGATTTTTCTCGTGGGTTCTCGCAGCTGTGTCCAGAAGATTCATTTTTAATTCCTGGAGACGTGGGTTGGCAACCCTAACAAAATCTATTTTTCTAGCTACAATCCTGGTTATGATTTGTTACAGTCTTCTGTGCTGTCCAGAAATCTATAAGAATGCTATAATTAACTGCCCTGAGAATCTCCAGCAACTGAGTGCATTCCAATAAAAGAAACTTATCAGGTTTCAATCACCACTCCCAGTCGACACTAACATTCCCGAATGAGTAGGTATTTTTTTATTATGCAAATCTGGCATCACTGTACAAATCTTGTGGTTTACTGAGAACATTTTAGGTGAGAATATTTCTTTTGCGCAGGTTCCCTTGAGATTAACTACTTCCTTTGCTGTTTCTAATTTGGGGGCTGAGCGCAGATTGTTCTTTGTAAGGGACCTCTTCAGTCGAATGCAAATTTGCTTTTACATTGTGTGTGAACTGTACCAACGGCACTTTATTCCCAAATCTTGGGTATCAGTGCCAGCTGCAAGCTGAATGTGAAATTGTCGGGGCATGCTAAAACCAGCTGCTGAGACACACCACTTTTAAGCATGCTTCCTGTGCTGCCGGTTTTAGCAAGTTCCAGCAGTTTAACATTTGGCTGCACAAGACCAATGCTTCGGAATCCATTGGCACTAGTGAAGGTCTCACACAATGCAGATGTCGCCTCATCCATTAACTCGAATGCCGGATGACTGGCATCACAAACACCCTGCTGACACAATAGAAAAGCAGCTGGTATTAAATTTATCAAACAGGGTATTTAAGACTGCCATGTACCTACACCAACAACAACTTGCATTTATACAGTGCCGTTAATGTAGTAAAAATGTCCCAAAGCACTTCACAGAAGCGTTATCTGACAAAATTTGATAGCAAGCCACATAAAGAGATATTAAGCCAGGTGACCAAAAGCTTGGTCAGAGAGGTAGGTTTTAAGAAGCAATTTAAAGGAGGTAGAAAGGCAGAGAGTTTAGGGAGGGAATTCCAGAGCTTAAGGCCTAGGTAGCTGAAGGCACAACCACCAATGGGGGATGTGCAAGAGGCCAGAATTAGAGGAGCACAGAGATCTCGGAGGGTTGTAGGGCTGGAGGTTACGGAGACAGGGAGGGGCGAGGCCATGGAGGGATTTGAACACAAGGATGAGAATTTTTGCTGGACTGGGAGCCAATGTAGGTCCACAAGCACAGGGGTGATGGGTGAATGGACTTGGTGCAAATTAGGATATGGACAGCAGAGTTTTGGATGAGCTCAAGGTTATGAAGGATGGAAGGTGGGAGGCCGGCCAAGAGAGCATTGGAATAATTGAGTCTGGAGGTAACAAAGGTGTGGATGGGTGTTTGAGCAGCAGTCAGTCAGTCAGCTGATCAAAAATCAGATGTTGGAAATCTGAAACAGAAATGGAAAATGGTGGAAATGCTCAGCCGATCAGTCAACATCTGTGGAGCAAACAGATAAATTAGGACTTTAGGTGTAGACCTGACAAAGGGTCTACACCTGAAAATTAACTCATCTGTTCTCCACAGGTCTGACTGATCTGCTGAGTGTTTCCACAGTTTTCCATTTCTGTTTCACATTTCCAGTATCTGATTTTTTTTGCTTTTTCTTTAAGAATGAGATCTTACCTTTTCACTCTCTGTATCAAGTGCAGATGTTGCCTCATCTAGGAGTAGAATTTTTGGCTCCCGTATGAGAGCTCGTGCGATAGCTACTCGTTGCTTTTGTCCACCAGAAAGCTGAGTTCCTTTTTCCCCAACTCTAGTGTTGTAGTTCTAATTATGAAAAGAATCACAATAAAATGCTAGTCCAAAATGCAAACAAAATGCACAGTACTTGAGTAGATATCATGTGCTATTAAGCTTAAAATAAGTTTGATGGCACTCTTATTTCACCTAAGCTATTGTCACAAGGTAAAGGATCACTTTTGTACAAAAATAGAAATTGCATTTCCTGTTTTTATTTCAGATCTCCAGCAGATGCGACCATTTTAACCTCTGTTGCTTTAAAAACAAGCTTCCATCTTAAACTAACTCCTTATCTGAGAAAGGTCATATGTGATAAATCCAGAAAGTGGAACAAGGAACTCAAAGAGGCTAGATGTTAGAATTAACATGAGTACTTTATTAACAACTGGGAAACACATTTACAGACAGCCTGCATCAGCATCCTGGCATTCCACCTTGTGCTGACCTATACAGGAAGCAAACCTCTGACCTTAACAGGAAGCAGACCTCTGACCTTAGCAGCAGCATTGGCTACAGCACCACCTGGTGGATAACCTTAATCATAACATCCCAGATTACTATATCCCTCCCCCCTTAAGATTTCAGTATGAATTTCTTAACAAATAACCATTCCTGAGGGTCACATAAGGAGTCTCCATTCATCATGTTCCGTACTTGACGAATCTAACAGTTCAGTATCAATCTATCTGGTGGCTTGCGAGGCCTTTGTGAACGTCTAACAGTAAAGTCCCTGATTGTTTGTGGTGAAGCCACCAGCTGCTCCTGAGCAGTGCTCAGAGTATCTGACTCTGCAACGATGGTTTCCTCTTGACAAATAGGTTCCTGTGGAATTGTCTCTGTCCCTGGTGGTGGCACCACAGATGCACTTGGATAACTGGGGGCAACCCTGTCTTCAGTCATTGCATCTGGAACCTTCATTTCAATTTCCCCTTGTCTGGGAAGTATCTGATCTACATGTCTGCGTACTACCCTACAATCTCCCAACATGACCTTGTATGATACTGGACCTGTCATTGAATCGATGAAGCCAGGAATCCACTTTGGTCCATAACTGAAATTCCTGGTAAGGACTGCATCTCCTTCTCCAAAACTTCGGCTCTTTGTTCTTTTGTCATGGTTCTCTTTTTGTTTGTTTTGTCTGTTTTCCATTTTCCTTTTTAGGTCTGGGGGGACAAGTTCAAGAGTGGAGCATAGTCTACGACCTAATAACATCTCAGCAGGAGAGAGTCCTGTGGTGGATTGAGGTGTTATTCTGTAGCTGAACAGAACCCGTGACACTTTGGCTGCTAAACCCCCTTCTGCACTTTCTTTCATCATCTCCTTAAATGTTTGTATGGCTCTCTCCGCAAGTCCATTCGAGGACGGATGATATGGAGCCGAGGTCACCTGCACTATGCCATTTTTTCTCAAGAACTCTTTTGTCTCTGTACTCACAAAACAAGTGGCATTGTCACTCACCACGATCTCCGGTAGCCCTTGATTACTGAAGCTCCGACGCAGGCAGTCTATAGTAGTAGTGGCGGAAGCAGAATTTACAGGATAAACATCCATCCATTTGGAATGTGCATCAATGATTATGAGGAACATCTTCCCCATGAATGGACCCGCATAATCTAAGTGCAATCTTCTCCATGGTTTATCCGGCCACTCCCAGGGGTGGAGAGGAGCCGCTGCTGGTGCCTTCCGGTGTTCCTGACAAGTGCTGCATGTCTTGACTAGATTTTCTATCTCCTCATCTAGCTTTGGCCACCACAAGTAACTCCTAGCCAAGGCTTTCATACGCGAGACCCTAGGATGACACTGATGTAGTTGCTCTAGGATAGACTGTCGTGCTGGCTGTGGAATAATCACTCGTGGTCCCCACAACACGCAACCATCCTGCACACTCAGCTCTGTTTTCCTGACACTGTAGGGTGTGAAGTCAGCCCCTTCCGGATGCTGTGGCCATCCCCTCACCACATATTCTCGAACTCTAGACAGTACTGGATCTTTACCTGTCCATGTTCTTACTTGCTCTGCAGTCACAAGTGCCGTGTCAGTGTCCTCCAACATCAAAACTCTGTCCTCTGGAGCTGCACGGATAGGTGTGCCTGGCAGTGGAAGATGGCTCAAGGCATCTGCGTTCCCATGGTACTTGCCTGCCTTGTAGACGATGACATACTCATATGCCCTCAATGTCACTGCCCACCTCTGGATCCGGGGTGACACCATCTGTGGAACTGCTTTCATTTCATTGAAAAGAGAGAGAAGTGGTTTATGATCGGTGCATATGGTGAACTTCCTGCCATATATGTACTTTTGGAACCTCTGTAACCCAAACATTACTGCTAACCCCTCTTTGTCTAACTGGGAATAGTTTTTTTACGCTGGTGTTAGAGTTTGGGACATAAACCCTATTGGTCTTTCAGTTCCATCTTCCATGCAGTGTGAAAGAACTGCCCCCACCCCGTAAGGTGAAGCATCACAAGAGAGAATGATGTCTTTCTCTGCGTTGTAGTGAACCAGCACATCCGACGATAGCATCAGTTTCTTGGACTGTTCAAATGAAACCCCCTGCTCCTCTCCCCACTGCCACTGTGTCTCCTTGCGCAGTAGTTTGTGAAGAGGTGCTAACACTGTTGACAAGTTTGGTAAAAAACTGTTATAATAGTTCAGCAGTCCCAGGTAAGCTTTTAACTCAGCCACATTTGTAGGAGCAGGGGCATCCTGCAGTGCTTGTACCTTCTCCTTGAGTGGATGGAGCCTGGTGGCATCCACTCTGTGTCCCAGGAACACTGCCTCATTTCCCAGGAAAGTGCACTTACTCCTCTTGAGCCGGAACCCTGCCCTCTCCAATCTCTGTAGTACATCTCTGAGTGCTCAGATGCTCCTGGTCGGTGCTTCCCATCACCAGAATGTCATCCAGATAGATGGAAACATGTGGAATCCCTTGCAGTACACCTTCGATTGTCCTCTGGAAGATAGCTGAACTAGTTGAGACACCAAACGGTAAGTGGTTATATGTAAACAAGTCCTTGTGTGTATTTATGGTGACATACTTCTTTGATTCGTCATCCAGTGTAATCTGCAAGTAGGCATGACTCATATCCAACTTTGTGAATTTCTTTCCTCCAGCCAGGTTTGCAAAGAGATCCTCTGTTTTGGGAATAGGATACTGCTCTAGTTTGGACACCCGATTGACAGTCAATTTATAGTCTCCACAGAGTCTTACCAAATTGTCCGGTTTTAAAACAGGTACTATGGGAGCTGCCCATTCTGAACATTTCACCGGCTCCAGTATGTTCTCTCTCAATAGACGGTCAAGCTCAGCCTCTACCTTTGGCTTCATGGCATAAGGCACAGGTCGTTGTTTAAAAAACCTTGGCGGTGCCTCCTTGTCTACATAAATCTTAGCTGGGGGGCCATTAAATGTGCCAAGTTCCTCCTTGAACACACTCTCATGTTCACTCAACACTTCTTGCAAAGTCAACTGTTTGCCCGCATCTATTTGATGTACTGCTCCCCAGTCTAATTTAAGTTCTTTTATCCAGCCCCGACCTAACAGGTTTGGTCCGGTACTCAATACTATAACTACAGCTAGCTGTTCCACTGTGTCGCACAGTTACCTTAGCTGTACCTAATGTTGCTACTCGTTCACCTGTATATGTTTTAAGATGCAGAGAGCAAGGCTTTAACTCTGGAACTTTTGCACGGTTCCACAATTTTGAGTACTCTACCTTGTTCATTATGGTCATGCCGCACCCTGTATCCACTTCAAAGTTCACCTTAGAATCATTTACTGTCAGTTGCAATGTGATAGGAGCCACATTTGGAATGTTCTCCAACATGCTATACATTATGAACATGTCCTCTTCTTCATCAGCTTCCCCGCTGATGTGGTGTGCTCCATGTTTTTTCACTTCTCTCCCTTGGTTTTACTGTCCTCCCCCTTTTGGTTTGGATTCCTCCACAGGTGATTTCGCCCTGCAAGCTCGTTTTATGTGTCCTTGTTTCCCACACTTGTAGCACTTTTCCTCCAGGAACCAGCATTCACTCGCCAGGTGATCACCCTTGCATCCATAACATGCCTTCACATGCTCACATTGTGGTTTCTGACGCATATTCAACTTGTGCACAACAACCTGACCTGCAACTTGCGTAGCATTAGCCCTGTCTGAACCCTGTATTTCTTTTACATTTCGGTTCACTGTCTCTATGGCTTGAGCAAGTTCCAATGCTTTTTCATAAGTAAGCCCAGTCTCGGATAATAATCTACGCTGCATTCGGTTGTCCATAATTCTGCAAACTAGCCTATCTCGCAGCATTTCCTTCAGGTTGTTCCCATAATTGCAATCTTGTGCTAATTTACGCAGCACCGCTACATAGTCCATTACGCTCTCTTCCTCTTTCCTGTTCCTTGAATTAAACTTGAACCCGCTGTACAATCTCACGTGGCTTAGGGTTGAAATGTTCTTTTAGCAAGGCCACTAATTCAACAAATGATTTGTCTCCAGGCTTTTCAGGACTGAGCAGATTCTTCATCAAACTGTAGGTTTGGCTTCCCACTGAACTAAGCAGAATGGCCTTCCTTTTTCCGGCATCATTTATTTCATTTGCTTTGAAAAAATAACCCAACACTTCACAGTATTCTTCCCAGGTTTGTGCTTGAATATCAAAAGCAGAAACCGTTCCTACCGTGGCAGCCATGCTCTCTTCCAGCTTGTAGCTAACTTTAGCTCATGATTTTGTTGTTTAAACGTCCCGGCAGACTTTTCTTCTTTATGCAGGGTCCTTTAGTTGCCTCGTCGCCAAATGTGATAAATCCAGAAAGTGGAACAAGGAACTCAAAGAGGCTAGATGTTAGAATTAACACGAGTACTTTATTAACAACAGGCAAACACATTTACAGACAGCCTGCATCAGCATCCTGGCATTCCATCTTGTGCTGACCTATACAGGAAGCAAACCTCTGACCTTAGCAGCAGCATTGGCTACAGCACCACCTGGTGGATAACCTTGATCTTAGCATCCCAGATTACTATATCATACATGCCTTAGAGGCGGTGCAGCAAAGGTTCACCAGATTGATCCCTGGGATCATAGGGTTGTCCTATGAGGAGGGATTGAGTAGATTGGGGCTGTACTCTCTGGAGTTTAGAAGAAAGACAGGTGATCTCATTGAAACATGTAAAATTCTGAGGGGGATTGACAGGGTAGATGCTGAGAGGTTGTTTCCCCTGGCTGGAGAGTCTAGAACCAGGAAGCATAGTGAAGAGATTGCAAAGTCTCTGTTTGAAGAACAGACTCAGTCGAGAATACTTTTTGCGGACTTTATGGGCTGAGGGTGTTTTCCCTGCAGTGGGATCGCCCTGTGCAGATGCGTGGGGGACTGGTTTGTTAAAACTTCAGAGAACGCATGGCAGTTGCTGTGAAAAAAGAACTGTCAGTCATTCAGAATGTATGGGTTCGCCCGACAGTCCTGGAAAAAGGAAGGGGGCCATTGAACTTGAACTTATTAGAAAGCCACTGTAATATGCTAAAGCACTTCTCACCTCCATCTCAGAAGAAAAGCAAAACAATGAACCCACTAGCCTCTGCCAGCCGAAGAGGAGCCAGTTTTTCCCAACACAAAGACCGAAAGATATGTCCCAGACTTAGGGCCATTAATCCAATCACGGAATACTCATGGGTCCGATGATGACCCGCCACTGATTAAACAGCGGAGTGCATAGAAACAAAAGGATTTTAAAGATTGGCGGGAAAGATAGGGGTAGCCAGACTCCTATAAAGATATTATTTTCCACCATTCTCTCTCTCTCTCTCGCCTTCGCTCCACCAAGATCGACCTAACAAGAAGTACCAGAGGAAGGAGCTGCTGAGCAGAGCGATCGAGACCGACTGTGTATGGTGGTAAGCATAGTCTCGAGTGTCCCAAGCTGGTAACCAGATATCCCAGGCGAGCTGGGTGAGGTGTGAGGGGCTCAGAGTTTTCCTCAGAAGTGAAGTTTTTGGGCTACATCAGAATGCTGCTCATAGACTACAGCTCAGCATTCAACACTATCGTCCCCAACAAGCTGGCCACCAAACTCCAAACTCTTGGCCTGAACACTTCCCTCTGCAACTGGACCATGGACTTCCTAACAAACAGACCCCAGTCTGTCAAATTGGGTAGCCACACCTCCCCCCAGACCCTGAACACGGGGGCCCCACAAGGATGTGTGCTGAGCCCCCTCCTCTACTCCCTCTTCACCCATGACTGTGTGGCTGTTCATGGTTCCAACACCATCATCAAGTTTGCAGATGATACCACGGTAGTAGACCAGATCACCAACAACGATGAGTCAGCCTACAGGGAGGAGGTCCAGCATCTCGTGAAGTGGTGCGCCGATAACAACCTGGCCCTTAACATCAAGAAAACCAAAGAAATCATTGTGGACTTCAGGAAGTCTAAAGGCAGAAGTCACACCCCCATCCATATCAATGGGGCTGTGGTGGAAAGGGTGGACAGCTTTAAGTTCCTCGGAGTCCACATCACGGAAGACCTCTCCTGGTCCCTCAATACCTCCTCTCTGGGAAGAAGGCACAGCAGCGCCTTTATTTCCTAAGGAGGCTGAAGGGATGTAACCTGTCACCCGTGATCCTCTCTAACTTTTACCGCTGCACAATAGAGAGCATCCTGACAAACTGTATCACAGTATGGTATGGCAGCTGTAGCTACTATGACCGGAAAGCCCTGCAGCGGGTAGTCAAAACTGCCCAACGCATTACCGGCACCCGGCTACCGACCATAGAGCACATATACCAGAAACGCTGTTTACGGAGGTCACGGTCCATCATCAAAGACCCTACCCACCCCAGCCACAGTCTGTTCGCCCTCCTGCCATCTGGGAGACGCTACAGATGCATTCGCACCCGTACGACCAGATTTAGGAACAGCTTCTTTCCCAGGGCTGTCATCCTACTGAACTCCACAAATAAACCCTAAAGCCTGCACATCTGCCAATGCACTTTATTATGGTTATGTTTATGTTAATGTATTACAAGCCAAATGTATGTTGAATGTTTAAATGTCTTAATCTAAATGTACACTCTCGGGAGCCGCAAGCCTACATTTCGTTGTACTGCACTTGTGCACTAACAATGACAATAAAAGTTGATTTGATTTGATTTGATTTGGGTGGGAGCTTCGTTTGGTTTGGCCAGGCGAAGGGGCTTATGCGACTGGGTAATTCGTTGGCAGGGGTGGAGTTTGAGTCCACCATAGCAACAAGGGAATTACTGCATGTTATAGTCCCCAGTTGTGTACTGTATGTATGTTGTTTGTAACCTGGATTTTATTCTCCACAGAGACAGTGATTTTGTTTAGTAGTGCATATTTTAGCCAGTGTATGTTAGACCAAATAAATATAAGTTTGATTTTTCACCAAAGCATTCCTGTCCGTGACTTATTCCATTTACACTCTGAATAAAAATTCCCGGGTATAGCACTTTCGTAAGGCGGGGGCAATTTGAACCGTCCGTCTAGCAATTGGGCTAGGATCAAAAACCGCTTACAATAGTCTTAGGATAGGGGTCAACCATTTAAGACTGAGATGAGGAGGAATTTCTTCACTCAGAGGATTGTGAATCTTTAGAATTCTCTACCCCAAAGCGCTGTGGATGCTGAGTCATTGGTGAGATGGTGAGATGGATAGATTTTTGGACTCCAGGGGAATCAAGCGATAGGGGATCAGGTGGAAAAGTGGCATTGAGGTTCAAAGATCAGCCATGATCGTATTGAATGGCAGAGCAGGCTCGAAGGGCCAAATGACCTACTCCTGCTCCTAATTCTTATGTGCTTAGAACTGGTCCTGAGTTGCTTTTGCCTGATGTTTAATAGCACAAATATTGGAAGCAGCCCAAACATACCTGTTAGGCTAAAAATTTGATTAGGCACGAAAACGGGCATGGGGATCACAATGAGTGATTGGCCCGTGCCTGTTCAAAGTAATTCAAAGTCGTGCTGCCTGCTAATTACCGGCAATGCTGCATTCAGCCCAGCGCTGAACATGCTGCTGAGTTTGAAGTTTGTGCGAGGCTAGCTCTATTTAAAGCTGGCCTCCACATCTAAAAGGCAGTCTGCACCACTTAAAGGTGAGGTGCTTTCTGCATTCAGCAGCTGCTGGAACTGCTTGTGAAGGCAACTGTGAATGAATAATGGCTCAACAGAGCAGAGAAAGGGCACTAAGGTTCTCGGACGCAGCACTAGAGGCCTTAGTGGAGGGGGTAGAAAGGAGGAGACAGGTTCTTTACCCGCAGGAGGCCAGGAGGCCCTCTGGACACACAGTGAGAATGCAGTGGGAGCATATAGCCAAAGTGGTCGCTGCCTACAGTCTTGCTCGGAGGATCTGGATCCAGTGCTGAAAAATATTCAATGACCTCACACAAGTGATCAAGGTCAGTGAATGCATCTTCAAATGGTGTCTCTCACCAACTGCACATCTAGCCTCACACACGGCTCAATGCACCACACACCCACCACTAACCTACCAACAATCTCTATCAATCATGACTCAAACCTTACATTCATAGCTTCACCTCATCCACACACACACTTACCACTGCTGCAAGCCTCACACCCACATCTCACACCTTGCACACACTGCCAGCTATTCAACCATGACAAGCACATCACCCAAACACATTGCACCACACTCACCGACACACTTCCCTCTCTCTTGCAGGACAAGTGTAAGAATAAAAATATATGTTTTATGTGTGTGATGGACTCGAGACTATTAATATAAGATAAAGATAAATTTGATGTGTATAGATCTCCCCTGGGTAAGGCAACGACGCAAAACTTAAAGGAAACCTGCATAACAGGATAACGCCCCACAGAGGCAACATTGAAACTCAAGAGCCCCTAAAAGGTGTCAACAAACAATTAACTTAAGCAAGAAATGGCACCAGCCACTGCAGACAGACACATGTTCAAAGGAAAGCCAATCAAGAACTGCCAGAATCTAAGACCCAATCGTGGCATCTTAAGAATTTAAAGACAATGGACTTTAAAAAGATATAAAACAAGGAACCAAAGGCTCTCTCTCTCTCGACGACCACATGGAAGAACAAGAAGACCTCCCTCTGCAGACCAGACCAAGAAGCAAGGAAAAAGGCCACATGCATTGCCTAACTCAGGGAAGTACTAGTCTGTGTAAATCTAACCCATTACCTTACGAGTTGTAATCAAGTAGAGTCATAGGATACCAGTAGGCTATTGTTTTGATGTGCATGAGTGTGTGTATTTAATAAACTTGCATGAGTTTGTGTGTTTAATAAACTTATTCCAAATTGTTTCAAAAGAATTGGTCTTGCTGTCAATTTAATGCCGGTCGAAATAAAAACCTTACACAAGCTGGGTCATAAACAAAGGCAGCAGCAGCAAACCAGCGGGGAATGGGCACGCCTACATATCCTTACCCAGCTAGAGGAGATGGTACTCAACATTATTGGAGGGGCCGTCACTGAGGCTGCGGTGAGCGGCGAGGCTGAAACCATTGAAGAGGAGAGCAGCCAGAGCAACGGGAAAGGGTAGTGCAGGTGCCAGCTCCCCAGACGGGGAGGTCACTCACAAGTTCTGCTGCAGAGGACTTAGATGAGGACGGCCTACAGAAGGAGGGTGATGGACATGCACACAGAAATACTTGGTGCATTGGCAGGCCTCCAGCGAGCCTATTGTTACTGTCAAGGAGCATGGAGGAGTCCGGCAGCAGCTTTGCACAGGGCTTTGCGCAGAGCTTGGAGCCCATCATTTTCAGGATGGAAGTGATGGGCAACTCCAGTAGCGCACTTGTGGACCCAACCATGATGCAGGGTCTGATGGGTGATGTCTCATTGCAGCACGAGCGGAAGCGACCCAATATCTGAGTGCTACAGTGAAAGCTCAGACCTCTGTCATGCAAGCTCAGACTGTTCTCATGCCACGCAAGCTCAGACTTCTGCCATTGTGGCTGCATTCACCAGTGTGGAAAGGGGCTTGCAGGGTGTCACAGCAGACCAGCAATCTATCCTCCAACATATTACTTGGATTGCTGAGGCGCCGCCCCCGGGGAGTAGCAGTGGCTGTTTTCTGTGTGCCTTTGCCTGTTCTAGTAGCTGCAGCATGCCTGGTGGAAGGCTGTTGACTTTCAGTGGGTGAGACTGGAGCTGGCCTTGCAGGACAACCTTGAGCAACTCTGGGTCTAGAAGGCCTGGCTGCAGACTGCACCATCTCAGCATAGGCAGCAGTAGTCTGGGCTGGCTGACAGGCAACAGCAAGGGCTCTGGCGGAGTGGCAGTGGTGAGAGAATGAATGCTGTCATCTCTCAAGAGGAGCCTTCCACCAGCCATGCTGCAGCTACTGGGGAAGAACTTCGTAGGTGCACGAGAACAGGCAAAGACACACAGAAAACAAGCACTAATGGAATACACGAGGGTGAGTAGTTGGCTTTGTTATGTAATATTGGATTGATTGATTTATAAATTTGGTTTGGAATGTTGGTTTTGCAGTGGCTTTCATTTCAGCATTGTTTCCAAGAGGATGCTGTTCTGTGACAGAGTGATGGTAAGGTGGGGAAGTGTTGCGCAATGGAGATCTGGGGTTTCATTCAGGGGAACCGGAGTCTGATGATGCCCTCATGGACAGTCTGTCCGGGCTGCTTGCTCTCTTCCTCCTCCTCCTCATGAGGTGGTTGCAGAACCCATGGTGGCAAGTGCTGCGCCTTCACGATGACCAAGTTGTGGAGGATGCAGCAGACCATGACGAATTGGGACACCCATTCTGGCGAGTACTGGAGGGCTCCTCCCGAGCGGTCAAGGCAGCGAAACCATTGCTTCAGCACCCTGATGGTCTGCTTGATGATGTTCCTCATGGCAGCATGGCTCTCATTATATGAGTGCTGGCCACGAGTGGTGGTGGTGAAGGGGAGTCATCAGCCAGGTGTAGAGCAGATAGCCTTTGTCTCTGAGCAGCCACCCTCGGGTTCGACGTGGTGAGTGGAAGATTGCTGGCACTGCAAACTGGCACAGGATGAACACATCATGACTGCTGCCAGGATAGCAGACATTCACCAGCATGATGTGCTGGGCATGATCGCATACAACCTGCACATTAAGTAAGTGGTACACTGTGCGGTTACTGTACATCTCACCATTGAAATGTGGTACCCGCAAAGTCGTGTGTGTGCAGTCGATGGCACCTTACACCATGAGGAAGCGCGATATTCTTGCAAAGCCACGTGCACGCTCCACCTGCTTCTCTCAACAAAGTCCCCTCTCCTAGTCTACAGAGCCCCTATGATCTCCTGGATGCAGCAATAGACGGCAACTGCGACACGTTTGCTATGTCGCCTGTTCCAGCCTGAAAAAATCCGCTGGCAAAAAAAAATCAGGGCCACGGTCACCTTGAGCACCACTGGTAGTGGTGGCGTCGCCCTGCTCTGAGGCTGCAGGTCTGGTTCCAAGAGGTGGCAGAGAGGAGCCGCCGAAACACTGCTCCTGGCTTAGGGGCAGGTAGGACAAGTGCTCCCTGAAGACCCATGGTGGGTAAGGCCTCCTGCTGAGAGTCCTCCTCCTCCTCTTCACTCAGCGAACAGCTTGACTTCTTTTCTGCCTCTGCTTCATCTCCCTGTCATGCTGCAGCCCAAGGGAGACTGCAACTAGAGCCCCCAGGACTGGGAGCAAGCGTTATACTCAGAGGGCTTCGAGTAGCAGCCAATGTCTTCCCAAAGTCCAGCAGCACTCCCTTCACACTTTAACAACTTTTGAAATCTCTTACAGCAACCCAGTACTCCTACAAACTCTGCAAGATCCAGACCAAAAGCAATAAGCAACTTAGCTGCCAGTTGGATGTATCCCTTCAATTAGAGCTGGTGGAGGTGGGGATGGGGAGGGTCTCACGTGTAGCAGAACACATGTTCACCTGTGCGTGTTTAGGAGATGATGTTGAATGGAGCGGCGACGGCGAAAATGACAGGTCTTGCGCCAAATCAACATTACACGCTGACTGACATCACAATCTGTCTGCTCTGCATACTGGCGGCGCACAAACGTACCTCCCAAGCTATCACCCTAACCAAGATGACGAACAGCGTGGGCCACGCCAGAAGTGTGCAGAGGCGAGGTGGAAGCCATTTAAAAAAAAAAAAAAAAAAAGGGCCAATAGTACCGGCGCTATGGAGTTGAATTTCGCGTCTCTTACCTTTTAAGGGCTGTAGTTTAGTCATGCTAATGTTTTGGAAAAATCATGGATTGTCATGGTAAAAAGACCAAATGTTTTTGAATTAATCATAGCAAACTATGAAACATCAGTGGGAGGGCTGGCTCTATCATCTGTTCACAGCTATCAGCACCTTACAACACCATGGCTGCAGAGCTTTCTGCTGGGCAAAAGAAAGTCAGATGTGCAGACCAAACATAGATTGGGTGACCGCTTTGCAGAATAAATTCGTTCAGTCCGTAAGGGTGACCCCGAGCTTCCGGTCGCCTGTCACTTTAATTCTCCGCTCCACTCCCACTCTGACCTCTGTCCTCGGACTCTTACACTGTTCCAACGAAGTTCAAAGTAAGCTCGAGGAACAGCACCTCATCTTTCGATTAGGCACTTTACAGCCTTCTGGACTCAACATCGAGTTCAACAATTTCAGACCATAACCTCTGCCCCTATCATTTTTTTCTCTCTCTCATATGGCAGCTGTTGATCATCCTGCCATTGCCATTTACACTTCATCTAGAGTCATCTTTTGTTTCATAACTTGTCCCATTACCATCTCCTTTTGCCTTGCACCATCTTCCCTTTTGTCTTTTAATCTCTCCTGCCTTCCATCCTATCACAGACCTTCCCTTTTGTTCTTTCCTCCCCTCACCCCTCTCCCTGCCCCTAGACTGGCTTAAAAACCTGTTACATCTCCAACTTTTTCCAGTTCTGATGAAGGGTCATCTACCTGAAACGTTAACTCTGTTTCTCTCTCTACAGATGCTGCCTGACATGCTGAGTGTTTCCAGCATTTTCTGTTTTTATTACTGCACATGCATGTTTACGTCTTCTGTATTGAGAATGCAGCTGGAATACATGAGCAGTTTTTAAACTTGGTTTGACATTGCATTGGAGTTATACTCTGACAGTGCTCACCTCCAGAGTCAGGTTAGGTCTTGACTGAAGCTATACTGTTACTTTTGTGTGGCACAAACTTTTGTTTAAAATTTAAAAATTTGTACCATATAAACTAATGGCATGATATGGCAAAAGAATTTAAGCATGCTGTTTTAGACCATTTCTCCCAGCGCTGGAGAATAACATGCATTATATGAAATGATAGACGCATTTTGTTGTCCTGATAACTGCAATGGACTCTATCAGCAAATGGAGACGTGCAATGATGTGATTGGTGATGTGACAGTTATCACGATGGGCCGTATTTTGCGACTCCTACGGGTGGGTACGAGGTGTGTACTCGCCCGTAGGGGCCACGCAGGTTCCGGGCTTAGGCATGCGAAGCGCATGCGCTGAAGCCCGGCACTTGCGATCTGTCAAGAATTCTCTTGACAGATCCTCTACATCCCCAGGAGATGGGCCTCTGCGGGTGGAGATTTGCACAACTTCCGCATTCAAAAAATTTAATTTGTTTAAAATAGTTAATTAAATGACATTTTAATTAATTTTAAATATGTAATTTTTTAAACCATTTATTTCTTGTGTTGGTTTATTTTTTAAGTAATCCCCATTCATATTTATTGGAGTTCCGTACATACGGAACTCCAATAAGTATGAATGGGGATTCCCTTCTTTTATTGGTTGGGCCCATGATCTCCCATGCCACCAGGTACATTTATAGATTTTTAGCAGGTCGGAGGCATCTGCCAGTGGGAAGTCTCCGATCGCAAATGTTGGCCCGTAGCCGATCAAGTCTATGGTAAAATATGGTTTTAAGTTGAAAAAAAATCAAATGACCCCATGAAACTGCATTATTATAGAACTGCAGCTGATACCACATCTGCTGCAGTAGAGCCTTTCATGGTGGCTAATTTGGTGGTTGTAATACTAGGCTTTTGGCGCAGGCTTCTGCTAGCTGTTCCATGATCTAAGCTTGCTGGAGAATGTCCCAAAGGGACAAAAATATCCCTTTAACACTAAAATGATGCTTCAAAAAAAGAAACAGAATAAAGCTTTGGCACATTACAAATCTAGAGTATAGGTGCTGCATTAGCATCAATGCATAGTGCTTTATAAAATAGGGGGGAATAAAGCAAGGATCAACATTTTTATTTTACATTATTATTACGATTCACGTCTTTCCACTTTCAAATCTTATCAATGAAATTTCTGAAGTTTTTCAGCTAAGATATTTTACTGTCACCATTATTGGATTTTGTATCCGTGGTGTTGAATGTTGATTCACACACCAACTGCAGAGTTAATCAATGTGTGTACACCACTGTAAAATCCTCATTATTATTATTGCTGTTAGATAATGGATAAACTTACATCAGGGAGTTGTTCAATAAAAGAGTGAACATTTGCTGCTTTTGCTGCCTTCTCGATTTCCTCCTGTGACACAGTCCTGCTGTTGTCACCATAGGCGATATTCTCAGCAATGCTGCAATTGAAGAGCACAGGCTCCTGGGATACAATTCCAATTTGGGATCGAAGCCATTGGATGTTCATGTTTCTGACATCAACTCCATCTAGAAGCTACAATTAAAATAAATGTTAATTGTTTGTAAGCCTATAATGTAGGTGATCCACATATTTATACAAGTATTTGCATGAGTATGAGTAATGAACTGCTTTTTTTGTTTGTATATATAATAGTGTGGCGACACGCCACCACTGGACATAATCCGCTCACGGTGGCACAGACAGTCTAAGCAGAAGCCCCCAGCTGGGGGCCCTTTCCTCCAGCAACTTGTTTCCCGCAGGGACAGGCTGCCAGGAGCACTTCCTGTCTGGGAAGTATTTAAGTGGATGCGCGGGCTTTTCTAGTTCCTGTTTGTCATGTGGTAGGAATAAAGCAGTTGTGTTTTCAATAGCTCTGGTCTCAACTCCCACGTTTGCCGCGGTATCTCAACACTGGTGACCCCGACGCTCAGGACGAATCCTAAGCTAGCATGGCGGATACAAACGCAGTCACGGTTAAATTACCAGACTTTTGGGAGAACCTCGCCGAAGCCTGGTTCGTTCAAGCTGAGTCCAGATTCCGGCTGAAAGGCATTACAGTCGACGCCATGAAGTACGACTACCTCGTCGCCTCGCTCACCTACGCTACAGTCCCCAAGGTTTGGGCAGCGCTGCAGAATCCACCAACGGATGGCAAGTACGAACATCTGAAGGCTGCGCTACTTAAAAAATTTCAAACGTCCTCTTACCAGCGCCACTGCCAACTCCTGGACCTCCCCGGCCTTGGTGACGCTTCACCATCAGACCTGCTTTCCCACATGCTGTCCCTCTCAGACGACAAAAATCCCGGCGCCCTTTTTCGCACGCTTTTCATTCGGCAGCTCCCCGCCAGCATCCGCCCGCTCATTGTGGAGTCTGACTCCACGGACCTGAATGATATAGCCGAAAAGGCCGACCGGCTGCTCTCTGCACAGGCCGCTCGCGACGTCGCGCCCGACCTCACGGCAACGACCACGCGGTCTTCCCGGGCCGCTAGGCCCGACCGCCCTACCACTCCAGGTCACTGCTACTACCACACCCGTTTTGGCGCTAGGGCTCAACGCTGCACGCCACCGTGTACCTTCAAACCCCCCCCCCCGCACCGGCCCCCGCGATGGCCGTGGGGCAGAAGGAGCCCCTACTGTACGTCACTGACGACAGAACCAACCGCCGATTTCTGTGCGACACAGGGGCCCAGCACAGCATCACCCCCGCCTCCGCCCTCGAGATCCAACGCGGCACACGGGGTATCACACTGGCTGCAGCCAACGGCTCTGAAATCCGCATATATGGCACCCGCATGGTCACGCTCGATCTCGCGGGCCGCCGCTACCGCTGGGAGTTCCTCACAGCCAAGGTCCTCTGCCCACTCATCGGCGCCGACTTCCTACGCACCCACGGCCTCCTTGTCGACATTCCGAGGCACCGCCTCGTCGACATCAACACTATGGCCCCCATCCCCGGCGCCTTTACCCCGGCCCGTTCGGCCGGCCTGACGACCTACTGCCTCGCCAGAGCCACGGACGACTACTCGGCACTCCTAGCTGAGTTTCCCGCCCTCACTAACCCAACCTTTTCGGCCAAAGCCGCCAAGCACGGTGTGGAACACTATATCCCCACCACCGGCCCCCCGGTTTCTGCCCACGCCCGCAGACTCAACCCGGCCAAGCTGGAAATCGCGCGGGCCGAGTTCACCACCATGGAACAACTCGGCATCATCCGCCGCTCCAGCAGCCCTTGGGCCTCGCCCCTCCACATCGCCCCCAAGCCCGGCGGAGGCTGGCGCCCTTGCGGGGACTACCGCCGCCTCAACGACGCCACCACCCCCAATCGATACCCGGTGCCACACATCCAGGACTTCTCGGCCCGACTGGCCGGACGAACCGTCTTTTCCAAAGTCGACCTGGTGCGCGGTTACCACCAAGTCCCCGTACACCCCGCGGACATCCCCAAAACGGCCGTCATCACCCCATTCGGCCTGTTCGAGTTCCTGAGGATGCCCTTCGGCCTCAAGAATGCAGCACAGGCTTTCCAGCGCCTTATGGACTCAGTCCTCCGGGACCTGAACTTCCTATTCGTCTATCTAGACGACATTCTCGTGGCCAGCTCCTCCAAACAGGAACACCTCGAACACCTTCGCATCCTGTTCGGGCGCCTAGCCCAACACGGGCTCATCCTCAGCCCGGCGAAGTGCCAATTCGGCCTAACCGAGATCGATTTTCTCGGTCACCACATCACCCCTGCTGGGGCCGTCCCCCTGCCCAACAAGGTGCAGGCCGTCCAGCAATTCCCCCGCCCCACAACCATCAAGGGCCTCCAGGAGTTCCTCGGGATGGTGAACTTCTACAACAGGTTCATCCCCAGAGCCGCAGCCCTCATGAAGCCCCTATACGACTCCCTCCGAGGAAAATCCGGCAAGATGGACGTAGCCTGGACCACTGACACGGCAGCCGCCTTCGACGCCACCAAAAATGCGCTCGCCGACGCCACTCTGCTCGCGCACCCGAGGGCCGATGCCCGGGTCGCGCTCACCACCGACGCCTCCGACCACGCGGTCGGGGCTGTGTTCGAGCAGTGGGTCAATGGCGCGTGGCAGCCACTTGCCTTCTACAGCCGCCAACTGCGCCCCCCGGAGGTCAAATACTCCACTTTCGACCGCGAGCTTCTCGCACTCCACCTGTCGGTCCGCCATTTCAGGTTCCTCCTGGAAGGCCGCCCCTTCACCGCGTATGTGGACCACAAGCCACTCACATACGCGATGGCCAAGCACACCGAACCCTGGTCCGCTAGGCAGCAATGCCAGCTCGCGGCCGTCTCCGAGTTTACTACGGACATTCAGCACGTCTCCGGTAGAGACAACGTGGTCGCTGACTGCCTTTCCCGTCCCGCCGTCTGTGCGAATCACCTCGCGGTCGACTACGCACAACTAGCAGCGGCCCAGCTCACGGACCCAGACCTCCTCTCGGCGGCTACCAGCCTGCCAGGGCTACGCCTAGCCAAGGTCGCGCACGGGCCCGAAGCCACGGCAGTCACGTGCGACATCTCACTCGGCCAACCCAGGCCGGTCGTCCTTGAGACCTGGCGCCGCCGCGTCTTCGACGCGCTCCACGGGCTCTCTCACCCGGGTTCCCGCGCATCCGTCAAACTCCTCTCCAAGCGCTTCGTCTGGCGTGGCCTCAGCAGAGATGTTCGGACTTGGGCCACCTCCTGCCTCGCCTACCAACGGGCTAAGGTACAGCTGCACACCAAAGCACCCCTGGGAGACTTCGAGGTACCCAGCCGCCGCTTCGACCACGTACACGTCGACATCGTCGGTCCCCTGCCGCCATCGCAAGGCCAAACTTATCTCCTCACGATGGTCGACCGCTACACACGCTGGCCTGAGGCAGTGCCGCTGACCTCCACCACCACAGCCGACATCGCCAGGGCGTTCGTTAACACCTGGGTTGCGAGGTTCGGCGTACCGGCCGACATAACCTCCGACAGAGGCGCCCAGTTCACCTCCGAACTCTGGACGGCCACAGCACGCAACCTCGGGGTGACGCTCCACCGCACCACGGCGTACCACCCGCAGGCCAACGGACTTTGTGAACGCTTCCACAGGTCACTCAAGGCCTCACTCCGCGCCGGCCTGCAGGACAGTACCTGGACTGACCGCCTACCGTGGGTGCTACTCGGCCTACGCACCGTGGTCAAGGAAGACCTCCAGTCCTCGGCAGCGGAGTTAGTCTATGGACAACCGCTGCGCGTCCCAGGCGAATTCCTTCCGGAGCCTACCAAGCCTTGGTCGGCCGAACAGCAGCGGCTCAACTCTTTCTCTTCCGCTCAGCAGTTCGCCCCACTTCCGGTCAACTGACACGGCGAACTCGCACCTCACGTCCCGCCAAATTTACAGCAGGCGCGCTTCGTCTTCGTGCGACACGACGCACACCGCGGGCCCCTGCGACCCCCATACGAGGTACTACAAACCGGGGACAAGGTCTTCAAGCTGCGACTTGGCGACAGGGTCGAGACAGTCTCCATCGACCGGCTCAAACCAGCACACACAGAACCAGGGGAACAGGTCCCCGTGGCCCAGCCTCCAACTAGAGGCCGTCCCCCCGGCAAGCCAGCACAGCCGGCGGCGAACCGCCCGACCCAACCAACCAGACCGGCGACCACTCAGAGCCGCTGCGGCAGAACCATTAGACCACCGTCACGACTCGTCCACTCCTCCTAAGCGGATTCTGGGGGGAGCTCTGTGGCGACACGCCACCACTGGACATAATCCGCTCACGGCGGCACAGACAGTCTAAGCAGAAGCCCCCAGCCGGGGGCCCTTTCCTCCAGCAACTTGTTTCCCGCAGGGACAGGCTGCCGGGAGCACTTCCTGTCTGGGAAGTATTTAAGTGGATGCGCGGGCTTTTCTAGTTCCTGTTTGTCATGTGGTAGGAATAAAGCAGTTGTGTTTTCAATAGCTCTGGTCTCGACTCCCACGTTTGCCGTGGTATCTCAACAATAGTAAAATAATTTCCTGGTTCTACCCCCTCAGTTAGATTACAAATAAATTATGCTTTGCTCTTATCATAGTGAGAATCAACATGTATGAATAGTTTTAAAGGGGACAGCAAGATTGGAATCACTTAGTGCTGCTGTTAGTGTTCTGAACTAGATAATGGCTGGAACTTTGTGGCGGAAGGTGGGTTGGGGCGGTTCCGAGGCGGTCGGGAAACCCGGGAGGCTGGGTTTCCAACAGGCCCTGCCGACTTTAACGGTAGGGCCTGATTTACATATGAGGCCTCGGTTTCCCACCCGCAGCCAGCAGATTAGGCAGACTTTCAGCTGAAAAGAGAAGGGAGGGAGGATTTGCATGAGGAGTGTGTGGGGGAGGAAGAGAGGATCGGGAGCCGAGCAGACAATTTTGGTGGGGGGGGGGCAGTAGACGACCAGGCGACCAGGGATCGGGGGCTGGCCAGACAATCGTGGGGCAGGAGCTAGAGGATTGGCGATCAAGCCAGGCAGACGAATTGGGGGAGGGGTGGAGGGAAGAAATGATTGGGGATCAGCCCATACAGACTAGCGGGGGATGGGGGAGAGAACGGATTGGGCATCAGGCCGGGGAATGGATTGGGGGGTGAGGGGTCAGCCAGCAATTAGGGGCGGGCCGTGCCATTAAAAGTGCAGAGTTCAGGACCGGATGATCGGGGTGGGTAAAGAGAAGATCGGGGCCGGCCACTGGAGGATCGGGGCCCGCCTCAACATCATCGTTTGTTGGGGGGGGGGGTGAAGGAGGCCTGGGGGGGGTCGGCCTGGAGGTAATTGGAGGCCTCATGAGGAGATCTCTGATCGCGGGGGGTGGGCTAGGCAGGGACCCTGGATCCAGGAGGAAGGTGTAAAGCCACTTACCTCCTGGATCCAGCAGTCCCTGCTTTACTGTTACTGCTGAGTTTTACGAATTGTGTGAAACCCATCCAACATGGTTAAAAACAAAATGGAGGTTAAAAAAGAGGCTTCCAGCCTCATTATAATATTTAAATTTATGTTCCGCCCCCTGGGAACGGGTTGGTCGCCTGCTCCCTCCCACCTCCGTTAAAACCGGAAGTGGGCGGGTTGGAGGTGGGATCATGTCGGGAATCCCATTTTTAACAATTTAACTGTCCTCCACCCACCCGTATTTTTAGTTTAAAATTCCCTCTAATGCGCCTGTATGATGTAATGTATTTCACCACAAAAACAAAACTATCTAACTTTCCAAAATGAAGCTGAACAATATCTGATTTTGAGTTGTGCTGCATCTTGTTGCAAAACCATGGAATTATTTTTATTTTTACATACAAATCAACGAAAACCACAACCCTGAAATTATGGTACGGAATACTGGTGTATGAACATTTAAGACATTCATCTGAAATTTCTCTTTCTCCATTTCACCAAAGGTGTTATCCTATTCATTTTAATCAGGTTACCACCTCTGCTAAAATTGTGCAGAGAGGAATTTCAGACAAATGCATTAAGCATTTGTGCTCTGGATCCTATGGCATAATTTCAGGATACATGTGAATGGTATCAACATGGAGCATATTTGATTATTCTCTGTACCACCAGATGGTGCTGTTGTCTGTCAAACAATCTGCAAACTTTTGATTCTGGCTTCAGTGATGTGATTCAGAACTGCTGGTAATGCCACCAACCATCATTTACCTAGTACAGAGACTGGGTTTTGAACTTGTGCCAGCTTGTACCACTCCACCCCTAAATGTTTCTGCCTACTTTCGGACAGGGGACCTTTATGCATGGTAGGCAAACATGATAACCACTACACAACGGAAATCCAGTGAAATGTGAAGTGTATAGATATACTGGGGATTGAACCCAATGCCTCATATGAGCAAAGCATATGCTCTACCACTGAGCCAGATCCTCCATTACTGAGCCCACCACAAAGCAAAGTGCCAGGAATGACCAAGATCTTACTGCAGATCAATAGCTACACTGTCAAGGCGATGCTGAACTTGTAGCTAGAGAATCTTCTGGCTGAGTGCTGCCTTACACAGACCAGAAACTACATTCACCAGGGTCTGGGATCACACTGGCTTAGACCCGGCATCTCAATCACATCAGGGATAATCACATCCTGCATTCAGCAGTAACAACTTGCAATTGTATAGTTCATTTAGCTTAATAAAGCATCCCTAAAGACTTCAGATAGCCGAGAGATGGACTGAGCATTGCAGCATTTCGGAAAGTTGGCCGAACGCACAGTCAAAAAGGTAGATTTTGAGGTTGTGAAAAGCAGGGAAGGAAGTAGTAAGATGAAGAGTTTCTGGGAAGGAGATCCAGCTGGTGGAACCAAGACATTCAAAAGCTCTGCCACCAGGTGACTAACTCTGGAGGATTTGAGGAGTTATCGGAGCCCAGAGTCAGATGACCATAGCGATGTAGGCTGGAGGTTGCAAAGAAGAGTGTTGTAGAGGCCATGGAGGGAGTTCTAAATGAGGACAAGGATTTTGAACTGAATGTTTTGGGAGATGGAGAGCCAGTGGAGGTCAATGAGGATCGGGGTAATTTGTCAGTGGGATCTAATGTCGGACTCAATGGAGACAACATTCTCCATCAATCTCAGTCCTGTTTCATTGAGCCTGAAGCTGGGAGTGCAAGAATGGTAAATGGTCTTAGTTCTGTATACAATTGCACATAAAATTATTTTGCAAAGCTGGAAAAATTGATCAGATAAACTTAGAGCATTGCTAGGTCTCATGATGGGGACACTATTTTGCTGCAGCTATCCAGAGGATAGGAAGTAGCAAGTACACCAATAACTACAAGGTACTGGAGTCCCAGGGATGCTAGGCTAGGGTAGGGTGGGGGAGGGGCAGCTGATTGGCTGGGGGGTGTACAAAATTTAGATTGCTATGTACACCCGTGATACAGCCTCTTACACACTCACAGTCACACAGTAGTGAAAAAATGATTTCAGGAGAGACAAATGATTCACCTAATTGGAATCAATTAATGAGTCCAATGCAGTTGATTCTACCTCACCACCTAGTGCACAGCAGTTACTGACAGACTTGTTACAATACTGTTGTTATTTACTCAGAGTTCCTGATCATTTACTTGGATCATATTCTCGGACAAGAGCTCATTATTTATTGAGATAAGGAACTGAGGCCTAGAAATTGGGTATAGACCCGCCAGCTCGTTTGTGCCGAAAATTTTGCGCTGGCCGCGGAGCCAGTTGCGCCCGTCCCATATTCACTTTTAGCGCCCCAAGGCGGAACCGGGCGCTGTTCCAGGGTATGCCCGCCCCCGCTTGGGGTGCTGAAAGTGAATTTCAGCGCTCCCGGTGCCGCTGCGCCCCCCGATGCGGTGCGGCAGGCTGCTGTACTGCAGGCCTCCTCCTTCTCTTAAGGAGGAGGTGCCTGCAACGGCCGGAGCCCCGATCGCGAGTGCCGGCAAAAGAGCCCGGCACAACGGAGAAGTGCCGGGCTCCACGGAAACCAGCCGGCAATGCCGCGGGGGGGGTGGAGGAGGCCGGGGAAGGAGGTGCGGGCAGGCGGCCGGCCGCACCTCCACCTTAAAGCGCCCCGCTAAGGCTGCAGTAAGGACCCGGTCTCCCGATGTTGTTAGCGGCCGCCACGGAAGAGGTGGCCGCTACTGAAGATGGGGGTCGGGGCGGTAGCGGGGCAGAACCGGGGCACTGCGCACACCGATGACGTCATCGGTGCCGGCGCAGCGCTACCGGCTACCGCCGCCATTACCGCGGCCCTCAAAATCAGCGCTACCACCCCTACTGGCGCAGAAGCCCTCTTTGGGCTGTAACTGGGCGCAAAGCCCACCGAATTTCTAGGCCTGATACTTTTAACCTGTTTTACATCCCGCCTGATTTTCTTTTGCATTGAAGTCAATCGGGTGGGATATAAAATGGGATGCTGATTCACTATCACCTGTTTTGCATCCCCTAGGTTTCCAGGGTCAGCCCAAGTGGAATAATTGTGGTGCTGCAGCACTTCTGTAGTGTATGTAACCGTTCCACCTTTAAGAGAACCGTTCCACCTTTAAGAGAACTATTTTAGGAGTTGCACTACTTTATCTTGGCTGCTGCATACTGTAATACCGGGGGTGACCACACCGGTATATAAGTGCTGTGTAATGATTTATTGGGCAGTTCCGCCCTGACCTTCGACTAGTAAAGACCTGTTAAATTTTACTCTTGTGGTCTGTGTAGTAATTCTCAATATAACACACAGACTTAACAGTGGCGACGAGTACGATCTTACCCTGCGGCAGAGATACATCCAAGGCAGTTTAACGGGCGTCGAGAAGAGGCATCCGCCCTCATCATTCTGCTGAGAGAAGACTCGGGTCTGCAGAGCAAAGGAAGAATTCTGACATGAAGCCTTCCATCAGCAACAGGCAGTGATCATCCCTTCTATCACGGTGGTGGGTAAGCCGATCAGAGACGAGCAGCAAGTCGGCCACGTTGGCTGTGAAATAGGGGAGGGAAGAACGGAGGATATAAGGGCGGAGAAGTCGACCACGGCCGGGGAAAAGAGCCGGACAGAATTCGGGGCCAGAGGCGCTGAGACTGGGGCAGCGTAAGGCACGGAAGTCGCGGTGAATGCAAACGCAGCCGGTGTGAGAGACCGTGCTGCAAGCGGGCTGGGAGACGCAACAGCGTCGAGAGAGAGCTCGACCGCGACCGGTGAAAAAGGCCGGGCAGCTACCGAGGCCGCGAGGCGCAGCAACCGGGTCAGCGTAAGGCGCGGGAGAAAATAGAAAATAAAAAAAAAAACGCGGAGAACTCAGCCGCAGCCGGGGGGGAAAGGACTGGACTGCAAGAGGGGCTGGGAGGCATGATTGAAAACCGCTGGGGGAGGGCGAACGCAGCAATACGGCAATCGCCATTACAGCCAGCGGGAGAGACAGAGCCCAAGCGAGCGGGAGAGAGAAGAGACCGAGCGAGCGAGGGAGGCCGAGCGAGGGAGACCGAGACCGAGCGAGCGAGGGAGAACGAGACCGAGCGAGCGAGGGAGACCGTGCGAGCGAGGGAGAACGAGACCGAGCGAGGGAGACCGAGCGAGGGAGACCGAGACCGAGCGAGCGGGAGTGACAAGAGACAGCCAGCGGGGGAGAAAGGCAAACGTGGGAAGCTGCCATTTTCATAGGCGGGGAAGAAGACAAGCGCGGGAAAACCGCCATTTTGAAAAAAAAAGTTAAAGAAAAATTTCTTTTTGTTTCTCAAGAAGATTGTGAGGATGCCTAAGCGTGGTAACATCAACGATTTCGATCCCGATGTTGAAGATTGGGCCACGTATGTAGAACGCATAGAGATATATTGTAAGGCAAATAAAATATCAAATGAAGATAAAGCACTAACCTTACTAAACTCAATGGGTGCGAAGACATACGGGCTATTGAAGCATCTTCTATCACCAGCTAAACCGGCGGATCAGACTTTCGCTAATATTGTTGCTGTCCTGAAGAATCATTTGAACCCCACACCGCTGATGTTAGCGGAATGATTTAAATTTTATGCGAGAACGCAACTGAAAGAGGAAAGCAACGCGGAGTATTTAATTGAACTGCGTAAGTTAGCGAAATACTGTCAGTTTGGGGAAAGACTGACAGAGGCACTGAGAGACAAATTTGTGTGTGGATTGTCGAAAGAAGGAACACAAAAGCAGCTGCTTGAAGAGAATGATCTTACACTTGATAAGGCTGTCACTATTGCAGCATCGCACGAAGCCGCAATGAGAGGCACTGCGGAAATGCAGCTGAAGGCAGCGGTACTCAGCGTAGATCAAATGGCTTTGGGTGCAACGAAATGTTATCGTTGTGGAAAGACAACACATGATCAGAACCAATGCTGGTTTAAAAACCAGGAATGTAGAAAATGTGGCAAGCTTGGTCACATAGCTAAGGTATGCCGGTCAGGAAAGAAGACCAGCAACAAAAAGTCACCGCAGGAAAAGTACAGAAAGGTACATAAGGTGGCTGAGAAGAGTTTGGATGAACAGAATTCGGATTCAGACTCCAACAGCAAGGAACTGGGTAGTCTGAGAATTCACAATGTGAGTAAGGAAGCTGACCGACAAACTATCTGGGTCACACTGCAGATAGCAGGAGTCCAAGTGAAGATGGATTTGGACACCGGATCGGCGTTGACGGTCATGAATAAGCATGATTACAAAAAGGTTATTCACACATATTCCCCTACGGGATACGGAGATAGTATTGCAGACATACATGGGGCAAAGAGTATACCCCATCGGAAAGATAAAAGTCAAGGTGGTACACAAGGGCAAAGAACACCAAGGAATGGACATATATGTACTACCTGAGGGAGGTCCAACACTTCTGGGACGGGAGTGGATCAGGAAAATAAATATGGACTGGCACTCCCTAAAAGCAATAACGGTAGATTCCGGAAAGAAAAAAAATGTCAAACCTGAACGATTGTCCAGAATATTGGATGAGGGCATATGCAGCAGTGACAGTGACAAAGCAGAGAGTGAGAACTCGGTGAAAACAATCAGCTCAGACTCTGGAACTGATGATGGTAAGACCAGCCCATGTGCAAAAGACAAGTCTAAAATGGACTTGCAGACTAATGATGGAAAAACGAAGGAGTGCATAAATGCTTCAGAAGAGAACAAAGTATCAGAACAGAATTCCACTGAACAACAACATCATAGTTTGACAGAGAATGCTGAGTCTGTCCAGTCTACAGACATGCACATTTCTGAGGAACACCGGGCTCGAACTCAACTCAATTTCAAACTACAACAGCAATTAGAACAAATGATTTGCCGTTTTGAGCAAGAGATGAATGCAAAGAAAAAGTTCTTTGACACAGAGTGGGAGAATCTGGAAAGACAGCAGAAGCAGCTGATTGAGAAAATGGAGCAGGAACACACAAACCATCTGCGCGATGAGGCCAAACGAATCAAAGCTGAGCAAGAAAGGGAATATGTCAAATTCATCGATCAGTTGAAAGCTAAGAAGAAAGAGCACCCTTTTGTGAGCAGTGTCAGCAGTAATAAGCCACTCAGGGAATTGGTGGCAGAGGCAAAAGCTGAAGTGATGGAGGAAATAGAAGACAATAGAGAAGAAGCAGAAGATGATGACTCATCTGAACCATTATCACCCCTACCAGGTCATGCACGTGGTCCCTCCGAACTGAGCCAAATCAGTCTGGAAGTAGAAAAACTTCCCAAGGTACTCGAGCCTTTAGAAGTCAGCAATGCTGGTTCTGAAGTTACGAAAGTTCAAGCTGTTAAGTCCAGTGAAGGACTATTAGATGAGTCACCCCAGCAACGAGAACCTACTACACCACCGAGAACTACTACACCACCGAGGCGTTATCCGAACCGAGTCAGGAGGCGCCCCCTCAGAGACTGAATCTGTGAACTGTTTTACATGAAGTTGTGTAGATATGTTATGATGTTATGTTTAATAGGAAATATATACTGTTAAGCTAAAAAGGGAGGATTGTAGTGTATGTAACCGTTCCACCTTTAAGAGAACCGTTCCACCTTTAAGAGAACTATTTTAGGAGTTGCACTACTTTATCTTGGCTGCTGTATACTGTAATACCTGGGGTGACCACACCGGTATATAAGTGCTGTGTAATGATTTATTGGGCAGTTCCGCCCTGACCTTCGACTAGTAAAGACCTGTTAAATTTTACTCTTGTGGTCTGTGTAGTAATTCTCAATATAACACAGACTTAACAACTTCCACTGGCAAGTTTACAGAAGCAGTTTCCATTAAAAATGTGGATGCCGAAACGTATATTGGAAAAAGTTGACAAGAGGTGTGCACAGATTTAAGTTTTATCTATATATATATATAAAGCGGCTCTTCTGTCTGTCCCGATGTCTGTCTGTCCGTTCTCTATACGTTTGAAAGTTACAGAGCGTACCGACGCGCGCGTCGCCTCAAAAGAAAGCTTGCGATTCCGGACCGGTCATAGGCGTATTTACGTTTCGGCCGGACAAAAATCCCGCCCGCGGTATCCCAAAAACGTTCAGCGTTCCGCTCATTAGCATCTCATTAGCGACCGCGTGACGTCGAGGTCGACCAATCGGACGACGGGTTCCTTCCTACAGTTGAGTGTCGAGTGACTCGACGATTAACCAATCCTACGCTTCGGTGACCTGACCGGTCGACCAATCAGTGCGTGTGTGGGCGGGCCTTATCCTTCTGAACCGAGGTGTGTGGCCGCCATCTTGATTTTTCACAATTTTTTCCCCCCACACTTTCTGTGTGTTAGGGAAGTGTTAGGGAACTAAGGTAAATATTTTAATGATGTGTTAGGGAATTAATTAACAATTTATTTGAGTTTTATATTGTGTTTAGCAACCCCCCCCTCTCCTCCTCACCCTCGCGCAGGGGGGACTCGGGGCCTGAAGCTCAAAAAATTTCTCTCTCTCTCCCCTTCTCCTCTTCCCTCTCTCTCCTTCTCCTCTTCCCTCTCTCTCCTTCTCCTCTTCCCTCTCTCTACTTCCCCCTCTCAGGTTTCACGTTGTTGGGGCCGTAGCGCGGGCTGGCCGCCCGAAGTTTCCTGCTCACTAATGGCCGCCAGGCCGCCCGCACTGACCGCGCATGCGCCGCCCGCACTGACCGCGCATGCGCCGCCTGCGAGAGCCCGCTCCCGGCCGCCGCTCAGCATTAGATCGGTGTCCTTGATGGAGATGGGGTCATGGGGGGGGTGGGGGGAGACAGTGATTACACGGGGGGGGGGGAGACAGTGATTACACGGGGGGGGGGAGACAGTGATTACACGGGGGGGGGGAGACAGTGATTACACGGGGGGGGAGACAGTGATTACACGGGGGCGGGGGGGGGAGACAGTGATTACACGGGGGGAGACAGTGATTTCACGGGGGGGTGGGGGAGACAGACAGTGATTACACGGGGGAGGGGGGGAGACAGTGATTACATGGGGGGGGAGGAGACAGTGATTTCACAGGGGGGGAGACAGTGATTACACGGGAGGGGGGGAGACAGTGATTACACGGGGGGGAGACAGTGATTTCACGGGGGGGTGGGGGAGACTGATTACACGGGGGGGGGAGGAGACAGTGATTACACGGGGGGGGGGAGACAGTGATTTCACGGAGGGGTGGGGGAGACAGTGATTACACGGGGGGGGGAGGAGACAGTGATTTCATGGGGGGGAGACAGTGAAAACATGGGGGGGGGTGGGGGGAGACAGTGATTACACGGGGGGGGGACAGAGGGGGGTGGGGGAGGGGAGGGAGACAGGGGAGGGGAGGGAGGGAGAGGAGGGGAGAGAGAGGAGGGGAGGGGAGGGATAGGACATGACAGGGAGAGGGGGGGACACACAGGGGCAGGGAGACCAAGCGCCCCAAAATTGCCCTCGCAACGCGGGGCTCCCCAGCTAGTATATTATATACCAAATTAACTTTATTAAACACTTCATTTTTGCTGGGTTCAAATAAACAGGAACAAGAATAGATTTTTTTAAAGCATCCCTTCTACTTAATAATGGTACATAAAGCAAGTTTTGGTCTTACCACTTGTCCTTTCAGCGGGTCATAAAATCTTTCTATGAGCTGCACTGAGGTGCTTTTACCACATCCACTGCTGCCAACCAGTGCTAAAGTCTGTGCTTTTCCAACCTTGAATGACAGTTTTTCGAGCACTGATACATCTGGACGACTCTGATATCTGAAGTAAATGTTGGAGAACTTCAGCTCACCATTAGATTTGTCCTATGATAAAACAAATGAAACTACAAAGATGATTTCACCAATCAAGTTGCCTCTGTACTACAGCTGTACTGATTTTATTTCTAGCAAAAGCACTAATGTCAATATGAATTCACATCATAGACTCTGGCCGACTCTTCAGAAACATGCCCAGGTTTATTGACCAACCATTCTTTACTGGAACATCAACTTCAATATTTAATTAAAATCCATGTTTACGACAGGTTATTGAATACAAAATAACTAAATAAAGATATTGGAAAAATCACTTGAAATGTATATTTGGACCCCTGTTTATTGATTGGCAACTGAATGATAGGTCATCCTTAGGGCTACTTAACATGAATCATAACTGCAGAAAAGCAACAATAATCCCATAAAGAATATAACAATGGGATATTATAGGGACTTGGAACCAACCATTAGCACATCGTGAAAAGATACTACATAAATGTTGCACACCTATAGTAAATAGCTATTGTCAATATTAGCAAAACTGATATGGCAGCATTTGCAGTACAGCATGGCACACCCAAACCAGGGTTGAGGTCCCACAAACCAGTCTCACATGCAAGAGTGAAATTCCTCCTAAAAAGGACAGGGAGACTGCCTATTTTTCTCAGTAATTAAATTGTGAGAACATCTGGCATTTTAAATGTGCAATTTCTGAGAAAGTAATTTCTTTAATGGGCTGTTTGTCTCTTTTTCTTCATAACTTTCTCGCAATTATAGTGGAAATTCAACTCTGTATTATACAAACTTGCCTGCCAATTTAGACAAGGTTTGTCAATTTTTGTCCAGATCATCAGAATGGAGCTCTGCACAGTAGTAAAGTAATCTACTCTGGAAAAATATAGATTCAATCCAACAATAAAGAGGTAAATACAGATTACAAAAGAATGATGGCATTTAAAATGTGTGCATGCAGTTTACATGGTACATAATGTATTTCCATCAGTTTCCTAAAATAGATAAAAATTCATCTCTGCAATAAATTCTTCTTGCTATCCAGCAGTGCAATTCACAACTCATCAAACACAGATATTCTCTCCGAAGGAAACAAGTACTTGCACTGAATTGAGTGGAATCCCTGCCTAAGAGCTTTTCTAATTTATTGCCATATTATGGCATTACATTTCCCATCATATTGGTCCAGATATTCCGATCCCTAAGGGTGGGTACACAGCGCGTACTCACTCGTAGGGACATCGGAAATGCCGGTTTCAGGCATGCACAGCGCATGCACTGAAAACCGGCATTTCCGATCTGTCAAGAATGCTCTTGACAAATCCTCCAGCTGCCCTGGAGAAGGGCCTCTGCGGGCGGATAGTTCAGCTTTCTGGAGACCCTCCGCCCGCAGAAAACCTTCAGAATCCTTATGCCTGGTGTCACCAGGACAAGAGTTGAAAAAAGTAAAAAAAAAGTTTTTCAGTCATTTAAAAACACTTTAAGAAAGGTAAGTTTATTTTTAGCCCTGTAAAAAACTTTAATGATCTTTTTCAAAAAATTAAATTTTTTTTAAAAATATTTAATTTATCGTAATTTCAACCAATTTTAAAAATGTATTGAAAGTTTTACTATGTTTTTTCATTGATCTCCATTCATATATTTGACAGGTCTATCTGTCAAGTGTATGAAGGGAGATTCCCTTCTTTGATTGGCTCCCCATGGCCCACGTGATCCCAGGGACGCTTGCCCCTGGGATACATAGGCCCTACACTCTTGGAGTTGGAGAGACTCAGCATCGGAACTATATGCACCTCGGAAGCCCTCAGGTAAGTGCGTAGATTTTTTCCAGATTGGTGGCCTCCACACGCGGGAAGCCTCCAATCGGAAAATACAGCCAATTGTGAACAATAGCAATCCTCACACAGATAAAACTATTGGACTAATTGGAGAAATAAAGTAACTCTATACAGGGCTTCATAAATGCCATGCCACAGGACCCTGTGGACAAAAAACCTGTGGCTAGAAATTCATTATAGTCCAGGAATGGGTGGTATCTTTAGAAAAGTTTGAGATTTAGCGCCAGGCGCTAATGCTTTAGAAATTCATTCTCACTGCTGAAAGAAACGATTGGGGTGCTAAATCAAGTCTTAAAGGCCTAGCTCAGTGGCGTTACACCCCCATCCACATCAATGGGGCGGAGGTGGAAAGGGTGGCCAGCTTTAAGTTCCTCGGAGTCCACATCACGGAAGACCTCTCCTGGTCCCTCAACACCTCCTCTCTGGTGAAGAAGGCCCAGCAGCGCCTATATTTCTTGAGGAGGCTGAAGGGATGTAATCTGTCACCCCCGATCCTCTCTAACTTCTACCGCTGCACTATAGAGAGCACCCTGACAAACTGTATCACGGTATGGTACGGCGGCTGTAGCTCCCATGACCGGAAAGCCCTGCAGCGGGTAGTCAAAACTGCCCAACGCATTACCGGCACCCGGCTACCGACCATAGAACATATATATCAGAAACGCTGCCTACGGAGGGCACGGACCATCATCAAAGGCCCTACCCACCCCAGCCACAGTCTGTTCGCCCTCCTACCATCGGGAGGACACTACGACCAGATTTAGGAACAGCTTCTTTCCCAGGGCTGTCATCCTACTGAACTCCACAAATAAACACTAAAGCCTGCACATCTGCCGATGCACTTTATTATGGTCATATTTATGCTAATATATATGTACAAATGTATGTTGAAATGTTTAAGTGTCCTAATCCAAATTGTACACTCTCGGGAGCCACAAGCCTACATTTCGTTGTACTGCACTTGTGCACTAACAATGACAATAAAAGTTGATTTGATTTGATTTGATTTGAATATCGAGTGCAGTCTAATCTCAACTCATCATTGCCGCAGGCTTTTCCCAGTACTTAAAGGGGAGGTTCACTGATACTGCTGCACCTCATTCTCAGCATTTCTGGCTGTGCAGCTGCCTCAGCAAGGAAAAGCATTACAAGGAGAAGGAGCTGGAGGACTGAAGCAGGCGTCCTCATGGCAGATCCACCTCAGTCAGGTGGTCAGGGTGATTGGATGCTTCAAAAAATGCTACATACCACCATCTGTAACTCAAGCTTCACACACTGCCCAAATCACTACACCCCCTGCGCTCAACTACCAATAAACTCTACCTACCAACACTCACACCCACATCTCACGCCCTGCATACAATGACAGCTATTCAACTATGGCAGGCACAAGGGTCATTAGTTATTAGAATGAATGCGATATGTGTGATATGTTTATGCATAAATTTATTAATGGAGTTTGCAATATTTTGTGGTCACTCTCATTTCACCTTTGCACCCAAGAGAACGCTGTTACATAGCATTACACACGGATGGAATGATGGGCATATGGTGAGCAAAAGGGATCTGAGGTTTAAATCATCCTGGTGTGAGGCTGGAAGTCTGTTTGGAGGAGGTGGCAAAGTTCTGTGACTACCACCTTGGTAATGCAGAGCCATCTAATACACTGCTCCTCACTTCATTGAATGCAGGAGAGGTGCTGTCGGAATACCCTCAGAGGGATGGCCTCCTGGTGAGAGCCCTGATGTCCCTCCTCATCCCTCTGCACACATGTTCCCGTTTTTCTCGCTGCCTACACTCCCTCTGCTGTAGATCCTGGAGAGCGAGGTGGCGCCAGTACAGCCCCCATTAATGTTGTCAAGTGTAGTAGTTTGAACCTTTGAACAATAAATGTAGGTACTTTGCACTTGCCAGAACACTGCTGATAAAAAAGAACCTTGAAATTACTCATACAAAGTGATCCTCTAGCTGAAACTGACAGGAAGTCACTGAAACTAACCTGCCCTGACAGCTGTGAGTGATTAATGCAGATGCCTTTTAATAATGTCCCTGAATCCGGCATCCTGCAGCTGTGCACCTCCCCTCCCTGTCGCTGTCTGGTCGAGGTGCTAAGGTAGGTGGCGAAAGTCAATTTTGCAGAACGGGTGCCCAGTGAGCATTGCACGCTCAGACGTAACATTCTGCCTGGCGTTGAAGTCCCCGGCAGTACCTTGTACTGGCTGCACAATGAGGGACTGGATTTGCTGTGCGTCGCTGGATTTGCCTCGCCCCGGCGCTACTGTATCAGCGCCCCGCTAGCACCAGCTGCTGGTGCTAATGGGAGGCGCTAACCAACTGAAATTTTCCCCCCTGCATTTTAATAGGAGTCTATGGAAAACCCTACCAATACCTGTGAAACCCAATAAAGAAGAAATCTGGTATCATGGGCATCTATGGGAACCCTAGGAGATGTGGAAATTGAGACTTGAAATTACACAAGTGCTCTATTTGGTCCCATAGAAACAAAAGAAAAGGTATGGATCACGCCAGAAAGATAGACACTTCTGAATAGCAATCAGCCTAAATGGCAGCGGTTTGCATATTCCATGTTGGAGAGGTGCTGTCGGAATACCCTCGGAGGGTAAGGCCTCCTCGTGAGAGCCCTGATGTCCCTCCTCATCCCTCTTCGCACATGTTCCTGTATTTCTTGTTGCCTCCGCTCCCTCCGCTGTAGATCCTGGAGGGTGTGGTGGCATGCCAGTATGCCCCCCATTAATGTTGTCAATTGTCAGAATAAATTGTTTACGTCAAATATCAAGCACCTATTTAATCTAAATTTTGGCTTGATTCTCAGATCCTAAATCATATTTGTTTTTAGTTCAGTCTTAGTAAATAAAATACTCACCAGCGTCTGCCCTTCGGTGTTGTAGCTGTCTATAGATGGCACACGCTCAAACAGTGCAAAAAGTTTCATGGCGGCAATTTTTGCCTTTGCATAATCAGGAGCAAAGGAACTGCTTTGTCCAATTGCCATGGCACCATACACAATGGCATTAAAAACACTGCAGAATGAGTTTTTAGAAAACAACATTAATTACTGTTAGAGTAAATTGTTCAATCAGACAAAGTTGACAGATATATGAATATTTATTTTGTTTAACAAAAACCTTTACAATTGTTCTAGCCCAATTTATAAAAGTCTCTTGCACAGAAACATACAGCCCTTCTTCAATCAATAGACCTGAGGGCACACACAACTAATAAGCACACATGTGCGACAAAAGGTGCACCAGGAACTGACTGTAATATCAGTCTCAATGTCAAAGTGCTTAATGCCCCATTCATATTGCAGCAACTTAGTGACTCTGCATTATTAGTGGCTCCTGGTGCTCTGGAATTCAACTTAAATATATTTGATGGCAGATTTGAGAGCACCAGCAGCAAATGAGAAACTACTGTAGAGGGTAATGGTCAAAGGTTGTTTTTGTGACTGGAAGCCTGTGTCCAGTGGTGTACCGCAGGGATCGGTGCTGGGTCCTTTGCTGTTTGTAGTGTACATTAATGATTTAGATATGAATGTAGGAGTATGATCAGCAAGTTCGCAGATGACACAAAAACTGGTGGAGTGGTAAATAGCGAGGAGGGAAGCCTTAGGCTACAGGACGACATAGACGGGATGGTTAGATGGGCAGAACAGTGGCAAATGGAATTTAACCCTGAAAAGTGTGAGGTGATGCATTTTGGGAGGACTAACAAGGCAAGGGAATACACAATGAATGGTAGGACCCTAGGAAGGACAGAGGATCAGAGGGACCTTGGTGTGCATGTACATAGATCCCTGAAGGCAGCAGGACAGGTAGATAAGGTGGTTAAAAAGGCATATGGGATACTTGCCTTCATTAGCCGAGGCATAGAATATGAGAGCAGGGAGGCTATGATGGAGCTGTACAAAACGCTAGTTAGGCCACAGCTGGAATACTGTGTGCAGTTCTGGTCACCACACTATAGGAGGGATGTGATTGCATTGGAGAGGGTGCAGAGGAGATTCAGCAGGATGTTACCTGTGCTGGAGCGCTTCAGCTATGAAGAGAGACTGGACAGGCTGGGGTTGTTTTCCTTAGAGCAGAGAAGGCTGAGGGGGGACCTGATTGAGGTGTACAAAATTATGACGGGGGTAGATAGAAAGGAACATTTTCCCTTAGTAGAGGGGTCAATAACCAGGGAGCATAGTTTCAAGGTAAGGGGCAGGAGGTTTAGAGTGGATTTGAGGAAAAACTTTTTCACCCAGAAGGTGGTTGGAATCTGGAACTCACTGCCTGAAAGGGTGGTAGAGGCAGGAACCCTCACAACATTCAAGAAACACTTGAAACACCATAGCATACAAGGCTACGGACCAAGTGCTGGAAAATGGGATTATAATAGACAGGGCTTGATGGCCGGCACGGACACGATGGGCTGAAGGGCCTCTTTCTGTGCTGTATAACTATGGCCGAGAAATTTGGTATAGCCGCGTTTGGGGCGCTAGTCCTGGCGATGCGCAAAGTTTAGTGCCAGGCGCAATTTAGCGCCACCTAGCGTGATATTGGGTTGCAGCGCCCCTAAAGGTGATTGCGGCGCTAAATCAGGCGCTGCATGCTACTCTTAAGGTGCTAACCCGGCGGCGCAACCCATGCATGCTCAATATGGGACGAGGCGCTAGGCACCCTGCGCCCACCCGGAAATTGGCTAGCGCCCCACTTCGCGGCCTCTTTAGGCATTAATCGGTGGCGCTAACAACCAAATTTCTCCCCCTCCATAATTTGTTTTGATATGTGATGGCAACTTTAAAGTTTCTGGCCTCGGACCTTCCCCAGTATCAGGGATGTTAAACTGCCTTTCTGGCCTGGAAGGGTGGATTAAGGCGGAACAAGGAGCGGTCCATGACATACAATATTCCAGTAGCAATTGTTTACGTTTGTTGTTGGCAGAACTGTTGCCTCAAGAGGAGGTTCAAGAAAGCCACCCGTTTAGGTGGTGCTTGGCTTTCCAGTGGCACTGGTCAATTCTCATTTACAGCATTACCCTGTTGCTGAAGTAAGAGCTTCTGTCAGCAGAAGTACTCTAATATCAGTATAAAAATGTCTCACACCATAACTTTAATCCCACCCTGATCATACTCAGAAATTGCAACACCTTAGAATCTGGTTCAATTCTCACAATAATCTTTCATTGTCGCTTCAGCACATATTGGGGGATTCACATAATTGATCAGAAGCCATTTCTATGTAGTTAAAAAGGGACCCGGACAACAATACTTTCAGCATCCTTAGCTCAATAGAAATCACGACTTATTCTAATTAATAGATTTAATAAAAAGGCACAGTATACAATACTTACAGGAAAACACCTTCTATATCCATTTCTTTTATTGATATTAGGTATGCACCAAATCGAAAACTAGCTGCATAGGTGAAGTATTGGATAGCCTGGCTCAGTGCGAAGGCACTACCATAGACCTGGGATTTTTTTTTAGCATTTCTGCAATACATGCACAGTGCCATGTTACGATAAATCCAGAACATGCATAAACTGCTCGATATTTGCATACACTAGACAGAGGTGGACATTTAATTCACTTTTTCTAGTCCATACCATATGACACCACCAAAATTTACAGTGGTTGAGGCAGAAATTCTGTGAACAATCAAGATTAAATTGGACAGGTGGATAAAGGAAAAGAGATTGAAGCGATATAGGAGCAGGGTGGATATAATGCGATTAGAATTTTTTGCTCACCTGGAGGCAAATGCCAACATACACCGGCCGGAATCTTTACCTTGGAGTCGGGTTGCGTGCATGTGGGGCGTGTAGCGGGTCGCGAACGCAATGTTGTGAGCAGCACCTTGTTCAGTGTGACTTTTACTTAATGGCCCCAATTAAACCAGTCATGGAGGTCTCCCGGCCCAATTAAATGGAGTGGGTCTGATGACATCATCGATCACTCGTTTCCAGCGCCAATATTTAAAGCAGCCTTGCATCCATCTCATTTGACGTTTGATGAAGGAGTGTGCAAGGTGATTTCCAGAGCTCTGACTACTGTTACAAAGCTGATAAAAGTGTCGCTCATGGATGCACAAAGGCAGAGGGCCATACCAAGATTTAGCGATGCATCCCTTTGTAGGATTCGCAAAATTGGACTTTGTATTAATAAGGGTCAAATGGCAGAAGAGGCCATGATTTTAAAGTCCGTTTTAAAAGAAGCCCAGAAAAAGGGGCATACAAAATGGCTGCCATACCATGTGACCAGCTTATTGGGACACTTTAAAATGGTTCCTGCGCAACCTCAGACAGCTTTGTGGATTCAATCTACAGCAAGTTCTGGAAGCCGTTTCTGAGAGAACGAAACCAGATCCACACGTATGCATATGGATTAGATGCAGATCCAGTCAAGATCGGCCTGGAGACAGAGGCCATCTAAATGTTGACCCAGACAAAAGGGGACAATTTCATATTCATGAGAACAGCACCCAGGACTAGATAACGAGATCAGCAGGACATTAAAAACAATGAAGGTAATTCCAGACCAGAGATGGGCCTTTACCGGCCGTTTAAGACATTTTAAAACATAATAACTACCCCGCTGTGCTCCCAGCCCGCCAAAAGTTAAACAAAGACTAACCTGATTTTGGGCGGGAGACGGATGTTTCTGGAAGAAAGGTATATCTGGAAGACTTTTCAGCAGTTGGGGCATGCTGGAACACAGACAAAGCTTCGAGACAGAGAGAGCTGGAGAGAACGAGAGTTTGAATCCGGACACTCAGAAGAAGAAGCAGGCACTCGCAGGAGGAAGAAGAAAGCCATCATCGAGAAGGCAGTCTCGAAGCCGGCGTCCCGCCCCGGGGAAACACATCGGGAGATCATCGACCATCCCCGGGCCGTTGCCGGAACGAGAGGCCATCGACCCAAATTGGGAGAAGAGACAAAAAAATAAAAACCCCAAGAGAAGAAACCTTCCAGCCACCCCGGTTGGAAGGAGAAGAGATAAAACCAAACTGAAGAAGCGATGGGAGCCAGCCCAAGGCTCCTCTGACCAGGGTCGAGCCGACGATCCTCGACCCCGCCGACATTCAGGCCCGCCGGTGTCCAGCTGCCCCCGACCCCCACCTCAGGAGAGAGGTGTGGCGCAGCTCGCAGGGGCTCCATGATCCACGTGGAGATGAAACGCCTGAAAGGACCAAACACAGACTCGATTTCAAAACCTTGCACTTCCTAGTGGGATTGGTGAGCATGTTTCTGGCCCTTCACAATCAGATCTAGATTGGTTTAATAAGGGGGTAGATTTAAGGGTACAATTAACATGAGTTGTTGTCCCTCGATGTTCCGTGTGTTTCCTTATTTCATGATGATCTTGGTAGAGTATAAGATGCCTGTATTTGCTTTAGTTAGTACTGTGTCGTTATGATTTGTTTGCGTGTTTTTCCCTCCCATGTACTCCCTTATCTGCTTGCATTTGATTTGATATTTTTCCTTATCAAATAAAATTTCATTTTGTTTCATCAAACTTGGTCTACAAGAGTTTTCTCTACATTGTAGTTCCTGCCCCTAATTCCAGAGTATAGAATCTAAGGGGCGAGTGGGTCGAACCACTCAAGGTTTTACTGTGCAAGAGAGAGAGGCCTCTAGTGAGAGAAACCTCAGGGAAGTCTCTCAAGGAAAACCCCTTACAGAAAATGGCGACCGTGGCAGAACTCTGGCAGCAGGATTGCAATGTAGTAGATCCAAGTTTGAATGGTCGAAATGCAATGGATGAGAGGATAGCGGATTATGTCTTTGGCAAGGTAAATCTCACTAAACAGTGGATTTCCGATCTCTTGCTGGATGGGCGTCCGGTGGACGCAGCCATCAGGTGGACAGAGAGCAAAGAGCATAAGAAGTCAGTGAAAAAGGCAGTGTGGCTGATGTGTTACAAGAAGCAGGTCCAGATCTTGGACCGGGTCGTTGCAGCACAGGCAGCCAAGATCACAACCCAGACAGCAGAGATAGAGGAAAAGGTCATGGGTGGGAAAAACTCATCACAGCGCTTCACGCGCTGAATCAGGAATGCCAAGTGGTAGCTAGTCAACATCAGGCTAGGATAGAGTACCTGGAGTGCCAGGTTACTGAGGCAAAGATCAATGAAATGAGGATACGGGAGAAAAACGCCCGCCTCGCACAACAGCTAAGAGCGTAGGAGGAGAGAGTAGTGGAGGTTAAGGCAGCTTACAAGCTAGCCCTCGAGCACGGGTTTGAGAGCACAGACCACAGCCCCTACCAAAAGACCATAGAGGACCTAAGAACGGCCCTGGTTTAGGCAAAAGGCATGGTGTGTCTCGTCAGCCCGAAAGCCAGTCACATGGACTTTTTAAAGGAATCAAAACAGCCGATTCCAGCTGAGGTAATTGTGGTACCAGCCACCGAGCCCTCAGCACCGCCGAGCTTTAGTGAGACTTGGCCGGAAAAGGAGGGGGTAGTGAAAGAGGAGGTAGCCGAGGTGGATTGTGAGGAAAAACCATTGGTCGCAAAGCCGGGACCGGCACCAATGTGTCCCGCTCGGCACCAGAGGTTCGGTCCCAACGCTGCCGGTGGCAGTATCGGACCCCACCAGAACCAGCTCGTGGTGCCTTACACTGGCCTGCAATTAAAGTCCATGGTGAGCCACCTCACACGACTCACAGTAAAGGGAGATCCCTCGATTCATTTCCGGGAGATAGAGGAAACAGCAGCAATCAATGACTGTGATGATCAGGAACAGGTCAAACTGTTGCTTTTCTCCCTGGATTCCACAATCCTTCAGTGCCTCTCAGAGGATGGCAAGAGGGGACGGAAAGGGTATGCGGATCGCAGGGAGGAAGTTTTAGAAGTAATGGGAGTGGACAACGGTAGTCCGTTTGACCATGTAGAAGGGACCGTGCAGCTATCTGGAGAACCCCCATGGGTTTTCGCAGAAAGGCTGCGGCCAGTACATCGACGCAGTTGTCCGGGTATGCCTGAATGGGCTCTAATGAGCAACAAACGGCGGGTTCATTGGCTCTGTTGTTTGGTTACCAACAGTTTGCCAGAGATACGGGCCCTAGCCAGGTCATGGTTTGATCCCCAAGGTCCTGGTGTCACGGAGGAGACGGTACTCCGTCAGCTTAATGTGGCATACAAGAATTGTAGAGGTCAGGAAACACCTCCCCAGAAGGGAAAGGTGCATGAGGCAAAACCCGCAGCCCCAAGTCAGAAGGAGTGGCGTCAGGAGGGGAATCGCCCTGTCAAAGCCAAACTCAATTGCTACGGGTGTGGGAAGGATGGACATTGACGCAAGTACTGTAGAAATCCGTGGAAGGATAATAAAGGGAGATTTCCCGCAGCCCAAGCCCAAGTCCAGACCACTCTGGCAGCTTTTGCAGCTGTGCTGTCTGCAAATGTGCAGAGAATGGAGCAGTCCATCTCCAACATGAGCACCATCATGTCACAGGCAATGGCGACGATGTGCTGCTCCATGGAAAGGATGGCCACCTGCATGGAGAAGCAAATGCACTAGTCACATGAGCACATGCTAGCTGTGGATAACAGATGGCAGGTGCTCATAGACCTCATCTCTAGGAGGGATATAAACATAGATTTGGGCCTTCATGGCCCCACTGCTGTGCAGCAAGGTGCTCTCCACCTCCTTGCTGGCAGGGAAGTGCGGGCGGCCCATGAGAACCTGTTGTCATCCCGCCCCATGTTCCTTTCTCCCGGCGCGTCTGTCATCGCGGAGCAGAGCCGACCGGCAGTGGCGGGTCACCCAATTGAGATGATTAGCTAATTATCAGTCCTTTAACAGGCTTTTTGACTTACTTTTTAAATGTAACTGCGTGGCCACGGGAACCACGCTGCTCGGGAAGCACGTCTGTCAACCTGAGGCGGGAGTTCCATGGCCATTGCTACACCTAATTACGTTATAGCATCAAATGTACAGTAAAAGCTCCCACTTGACAGATGATCACTTTCCTCAGGAGAAGCTGTTGCTCAGTCCATTTCCAGCACAGATTCTGCAGGCTCCACATCTTTCCAGCAAAGTCTCCATCCAGTCTCACCTCATTGGAAGAACTCTCTCACCATTTTTTAAATGCTTCTGTCAACTCTACTTGACCTGCCATCTATTCCATCAACATGGATGCTGTTTATACTGTCTCACATTAGTCCTCAGAATTTGACCACAATGAGCCCCAACACCAGCAGCACCAGGCACATCAGCAGCACTAACAACAACACCAACCTTCTCTGCTATCACCTGATGTTGCACAGGACAGAGGGCATCAGCACCCGACCACATTGCTGCCCGGGAGGCCAGGGGTGGCCTCATCATGGCCAGATTTAGTTAACTTTACGCAGTACATCCATATGGCTGCCACATGATGCACTAGGTTGGTACCACCCCATACCAACACCATAAAGAATCCCTACAATGACCAAGCCATTCCTTTCACACTCATTACCATAGCGGGGGGTACCGTTATGTATCACCATTCACTGTCCAAGTGTTGAAAATAAAGATTTTTATGTTTGACAACTTAACAGAAACTTTACATAAACATTGGCTAAAACACCCAGGTGTTGTTAGTTGGTATGATTGCAGTAGGATGTGGGTGAGCTTAAGTGGTGGCTAGTGAGATGGGGAAGTGATAATGCAGATAGAGAGGGATCAGTGGAGGTGCAAGGTATGTTGGTGCGAGTAAAGATGTGCAGGAGTTGTGTAAGGTTTGAAAATTTCAGCACAACCCCAGAACAGAAGGAAAAGTCATTTTAAAGTGATTTTTGGAACATCACAGAAGGAACATGTAAAAAGGACAAAAGTGTGGTTGGGCCAAACAGAAGGATTTCAGAGAGTTTAATTTAAGGAAGAGGTTTTTGGACTGGTTTCAGAGTTATTGGGCAAAAAGCATTTAAAAACAAAACCCCAGGAAGATTTGGCTGGTTTAAAAGACATGTTCAGGCTTGCAAAAGGCTGGAACAGCAGGGAGGCAGGGTGGGCCCCTGAGGCTTGGATATTGGACTGTCTGAGGAATATCCAGGGTCACCCCAGTTTTACATAAGGACAATGAAGCCTGTTTTCCCGCCAAGCCAGGTATTAGGTAAACAGGACATGTCCCCAGTCATACAAAAGAAAGAACATTGGCCCTGCAGTTACCATAAACAAACCACAGTCCAAAGTCAATTTAAAGGAGATTGACAAACGTTTAGCATTTTAAATTGGTTTCTAGGCAATCCCAAAACCAGTTAAAAGCCGATTAAGTTTGGGTGAGCCATCCCCTAAACTCGTTAAGTCTTGGATGGGCCATCCCCGAAGCTCATTAAAGTTTTAAAAGATATTAAAAATAACGAGCCTGCCAAATTCAACAAAGGAAGCCGAGATTTGGCGGTCACATAAGCCAGGCCCCAAATTAGTATAATTGAGGCCTGCTTGTCCAATTAAACAGTCGAGTTCAGAAGTCAAGGTACAGTCAAGGTCGAGTGTAGTACAGCTCAAGAGAAAGACCATCATCGGAGACTCGAAGGAAGAAAGAAGAAACAGAGATCGTGGCAACCAAAGGCCTATGGAAACCAACAACAGCCAATATTACCACCAACCAAGTAATATTGGGCCACCGCGACCAACAAGGAACCAACCGCCGAAAAACTCACGAACCAAAGATTCGTTTCCACTCTACAGGCTAGTCTGACTTACTCCTGGGTAAGATTTTGGACAAAAGACTCTAAAACTAGCCCTAACCAAAGAAAATTGGGTACTTACCCGATAAGATCCAACAGAGCGACTAACCGCATCAGCGGACTCAACCCAACTGAAGACCCAACGCAGGTGCAGCCTTCTACCACGTCCAAGGTTCGGCAGGCCCCAACCGCCACAACTAAAGAGAACCCCAAAATTGCGAACCTCTACAACTGTCAAGAAAGTCGTTTTTGGTGAGCATTTCCTGGTCCTCTGGATTCCAGCCTAGCTAGTGTAGTGGGGTTGGGAGGGAAAGGGATTTTTGCGTATTGTAATTCTCCTTCACTTATTCCGTGTGTTCCCCACCCTTTTATAGTGTAAGTTTTATTGTATTGTATATTTTCCTGTCTCGAAATAAAGATCTGAATTCTTTTTGACTAACCCAGGTGTCTGTTGCAAGTTTTATTACGACCCCTAAATAAGTCCAAAGTCTAGAACAAGGGAGTGGAAGCGATTTGAACCACTCAAAGGAGTCAGAGGTGAAGCTGACTAGAACACACACACCACCCCCTACAGCATGGTGACCGCGGCAGGACTTTGCCAAGTAATGCAATAGACCCTGTGTTTGATGAAAGGACAAAGGTGGAAGAGTGGATATCCTTTTATGTTTTTGAGAAGGTGAATATCACCAAGAAGTGGGTAACCAGTCTGTTACATGCTGGGCATCCCATAGATGCTGCAGCCAAATGGACTGAGAGCCAGGATCATAAAAAGTTGGTAGAAATGGCTATCTGGTTGGTCTGTGCCCTACGACAGATCCAGCTTTTAGACCAGCAGGTGAAAGCTTTGACAGCAGAGCTACAGGAGGCGGTCAAACTGTCCAAAGCAAGAGCTGTAGCAGGGGGGGAACTATTGCAGGAATTACAAGTGCAGAATCAAGAGAAATTGCAATTAGTAGAGAAACACAGAAACAGGCATGAGTATTTTCGGTGTCAAGTCACCGAAGCAAAGGGAAATGAGCTGGTACTGAAAGAAGAGAACGCTTGCCTAACCAGTTAAGGGAACAGGAGGAGCAGTATAGGAATATAAAGGCAGCTTATCAAGTAGCATATAGTAGGGAGTTTGAAGTGAGAGATCACGGCCCTTGTCAAAAGCAGATAGAGAGTTTAAAACTTGCTCTGTCCAGGTCAAAAGGCATGGTATGCCTAGTAAGCCCGGGTGCGGCCTGGGTAGACCTGGAAGTAGAAGTTGAAACTGTGCAGACGTCACCTGTGGCGCCGGGGAGTAACTTGGTTGGGCAGCAAGAGGGACAAGCAATCTGTAGAGAGGACAGGGAGGAGTGCACACCACCGCCACCTGTGGCGCCGGGTTTTGACTCAGTTTGGCAGCAGGGTGAAGTGGGCAAACAATTGCAGGAAAGGTCAGAGCCGGGGCCGATGTGCCCGACTCAACAGCAAAAGTTTGGCCCACCGGGGTATATCACAGAAACCCCACAGTGCAGATAGAGGCCATTTCGGCCCATCGAGCCTGCACCGACACATATCCCACCCGATCCCCATAACCCCTACATCAACACATATCCCACCCTATCCCCGTAACCCCACGTATTTAATCCCACTAACACTAAGGGTCAATTTATCATAGCCAATCAACCTAACCCGCACATCTTTGGACTGTGGGAGGAAACCGGAGCACCCGGAGGAAACCCACGCAAACACGGGGAGAATGTGCAAACTCCACACAGACAGTCACCCGAGGCCGGATTCGAACCCGGGTCCCTGGCGCTGTGAGGCAACAGTGCTAACCACTATGCCACCGTGCTGGGTAAGTGGGGGCCAGGGGCCCCTTGAAAGCCAGTTTGTGGTTTCCCATGGGACTCAACAGCTTAGGGCTATGGTAAGCCACTTGAGTAAGCTCACACACAAGGGAGATCCGTCAGTTCATTTTTTGGAAGTGGAACAAGCAGCAGGCATTAATGAGTGCGATGACTCAGAAATGGCCAAGATGCTCCTGTTCATCTTGGATGGCAAGCTGTACCAGTCCCTCTCTGCTGAGTGCAAGAAGGGACAGGGAGGGTACGCTGCCCTCCGGGATCAAGTTCTGGAGGTGATGGGGATGAATGATGGTAGTCCATTCTCCCGGGTGGAGAAGACTACTCAGTTAGCAGGGGAGACCCCGCAGGCTTTCACAGACAGGCTGTGGCCTGTGTACAGGAGTGCCTGTAATGGGGATCTCGACCGGTCAAACTTGAACCAGGATGAACTGGCTCACTGGCTCCGAAGCCTGGTGGCAAACAGCTTGCCACGGATCAGAGCCAAGGCCGAGCTGTGGTTCGACCCAAGAACCCCCCAGGTCACCGAGGAGACAGTGGTCAGACAGCTGACCCTGGCTTACCGCAACGGTAGGGGGGCGGACGAACCACCGACAAAAGGGAAAGTGCACGAGTTTAAACCCAGCCAGGGTAAGAAGGAATGGCACCAGGAAGGGGGTAACCCTTCCGATGTGAGGCGTAACTGCTTCGGGTGCGGGAAGAGTGGGCATTGGAGAAGGGACTGTAAAAATCCTTGGAAGGATAGTGCAGGAAAGAATGCCCCAGCTCCCGCCCCAAAGGCAGAAACACAGGCCTCTACCCCCACAGTAGATTCGATAGTAGCTGCACTTCAGGTTTTGTTGGCTGGCCCAGGGAAGGTAGCCACAGCCACGGGCGCCTTAACTCCATCTGCCCCCCCTGTTAACACAGACTTATGACTAGAGCCAGCGCAACTTGTCTACCTGTGTCCCCTTGAGTATGATGTGTGGAAAAGACCGCTTGTTAAGATGGAGGTGGAAAAGGTAAAAGGGACCTATCTGTTGGACACAGGAGCTTCAAGCACCATAGTCTACTCAGATAACCCCGCTACCTCACCTCTGTCTAATGGGGTCCCATACAGCTTACAGGTAACGAGCAGGTTGGCTCGTTCTCTGTCCTGCTGTCCATTCATTTGGGAGCACTCCACACCAAGTGGACTTGTGTTCTAATGAAGTGGGAGCAGGAAGGGAAGAGGATCCTGGGGGCTGATTTTATCATAGGCCACCGGATCCTAGTGGATCTTAGGAACCACTGTCTGTGGGGAGCATGCACCGGCAAAGAGGGTGAAGTGGCAGTTATCCCAGGGAAGCAGGGCAAGGGTATCCTGTGTACCCTAAAACCCAAGGAGGTTTACGACCTCGAGCAAATGGCCAGTAACACTCCAGTGGAGTACCAGGCATTTGTGCGCGCACACCTCGTCGCATTTGCCACCCACAAGCAAGATTATGGGATGGTGAACAGGTCGAAGTGAGTGTAGATGGGGACCCCATGACCCGACCACAAAAGCAGTATAATTTCCCAAAAGAGGCAGAGAAGGACATGGAAATGGCCATGACCTCTCTGGTCAAACAGGGGGTATTGAGACCAATAGCCACCCATGTAAACTCTCCGTTGTGGCCGGTTAGGAAACCGGACAACTCCTGGAGAGCCATGGTGGACTATCGGGTGCTCAATAGGAACATCCCCGCCTGTGCACCCACGGTAGCAGCAGTCGCCGACCTCAAAGGAAGTATTCCAGCCTCCGCAACCACCTTCACGGTGCAGGATATCTCCAACAGGTTTTGGTCCATCCCTTTGAGGAGAGAGGACAAGTTCACCAAGGGGACGGTCTACACCTGAACTGTGAGGGAGCCGATGTCCTTGGGGTAATATTTTCTAGGGCGGTTCGGGAGGATTTAAACTAATTTGGCAGGGGGATGGGAACCTAGGTAGTGGAAAAGAGGGAAGTCATATGAAGTCAGAAATAGATGGCAGAAAGGTGAGAAGCAATAAGCAAAGGAGAGAAACACAAAGGGCCAAACTAATTCATAATGAGAGTGTGAAAAAAGCAAGCCTGAAGGCTTTGTATCTTAATGCGAGAAGCATTAGGAACAAGGTGGATGAATTAGTTGTGGAAATAGAGGTAAACAAGTATGATTTGATTGGGATTACAGAAACGTGGCTGCAGGGTGGGCAAGGCTGGGAACTTAACATCCAGGGATATACAATATTTAGGAAGGATCGGCAAAAAGGTAGGGGAGGTGGGGTAGCATTGCTGGTAAAGGAGGGGATTAATGCAATGGAAAGGAAGGATATTAACTCGGATGAAACGGAATCTGTATGGGTAGAAATGAGAAATAGCAAGGGGAGGAAAACGTTAGTGGGTGTGATATATAGGCCTCCAAATAGTAATATGGAGGTGAGGGAAGGCATAAAAAGGGAAATTAGAGAAGCGTGCGATAAGAGCACAGCTGTCATCATGGGTGACTTTAATTTACATATTGATTGGACTACCCAAATTAGTAAAAATTCTGAGGAGGAGGAATTCCTGGAATGTTTTCGGGACGGTTATCTGGACCAATATGTCGAGGAGCCGACTCGAGATCAGGCCGTTTTAGACTGGGTATTGTGCAATGAGAAGGGACTTATCAGCAATCTTCTTGTACGAGGCCCCTTGGGTCAGAGCGATCATAATATGATCGAGCTCTCAGTCGAGATGGAGAGTGAGGAAATTGAATCAGAGACTAAGGTCCAGAACTTAAATAAAGGGAATTACGAGGGTATGAGACGGGAATTGGGTAAGATTGATTGGGTGGTGTTTCTGGGGGGATTGACAGTGGATAGACAATGGCAAGCATTCAAAGATAGAATGGAAGAATTCCAGAACATGTTTATACCGGTTTGGCATAAAAATAAACATAAAAAGGTGACTCAACCGTGGATAACGAGGGAAATTAGGGACAGCATAAAATTAAAAAAAAGGGCATATCAACTGGCAAAAAAAAGCACCAGACCGGAAGATTGGGGGCAGTACAGGATACAGCAAAAGAGGACAAAGGGATTAATCAGGAAGGGGAAAATAGAATACGAAAGTAAACTTGCAGCAAACATAAAGACAGACTGCAAAAGCTTTTATCGGTATATCAGGAGGAAAAGACTGGTAAAATCCCAAGTCGGTCCCTTGCAGTCCGATTCGGGAGGATATATAATGGAGAATAAGGAAATGGCAGACCAATTAAACTCATACTTTGGTTCTGTATTCACAAAGGAGGACACAAATAACCTCCCAGGAATATCGGCAAACATAGGGACTAATGAGAGGGAGGAGCTGACAGAAATTAGTATCTCTAGGGATATGGTGTTGGGTAAGTTGAGGGGACTGAAGGCCGACAAATCCCCGGGGCCTGATAAACTACATCCTAGGGTACTTAAGGAGGTGGCCCTGGAGATAGCAGATGCTCTAAGGATCATCTTCCGGAACTCCATTGACTCGGGAACAGTACCCGTGGATTGGAGGGTAGCTAATGTTACCCCAATATTTAAAAAGGGGGGTAGAGAGAAAGCAGGGAATTATAGACCAGTAAGCCTTACATCGGTTGTGGGCAAAATGCTAGAGTCCATTATTAAGGATAAAATAGCGGAGCACTTGACAAATGGGGAAAGGATCGGACAGAGTCAACATGGATTTACAAAGGGTAAATCGTGTTTGACTAATCTGCTGGAATTTTTTGAGGAAGTAACTGGTAAAATAGATGGGGGAGAGCCAGTGGATGTGGTGTACCTTGACTTCCAGAAAGCCTTCGATAAGGTTCCACACAAAAGATTATCATGCAAAATTAAGGCTCATGGAATTGGGGGCAAAGTATTAACGTGGATAGAGAACTGGCTGGCGGATAGAAAACAGAGAGTTGGAATAAACGGCTCGTTTTCGGAGTGGCAGGCAGTGACCAGCGGGGTGCCGCAAGGATCTGTCCTGGGACCCCAGCTGTTCACAATATATATAAATGATCTGGATCAGGGAATTGGATGCAATATTTCCAAATTCGCTGACGACACTAAACTAGGAGGAGGGGTGGGCTCTGATGAGGATGTCAGGAGGCTACAGTGCGATTTGGACAGGTTGGGGGAATGGGCGGATACGTGGCAGATGCACTATAATGTGGATAAATGCGAGGTTATCCACTTTGGGGGTAAAAACAGGAGGGTAGATTATTATCTAAATGGCAATAGATTGGGAGATGGGGAAGTGCAGAGGGACCTGGGTGTTCTTGTGCACCAGTCACTGAAGGAGAGCATGCAGGTGCAACAGGCGATTAAGAGGGCAAATGGTATGTTGGCCTTCATATCAAGGGGGTTCGAGTATAGGAATAGGGATACCTTACTACAGCTGTACAAGGTGCTGGTGAGACCGCATCTGGAGTATTGTGTACAGTTTTGGTCGCCCCATCTGCAGAAGGATGTTCTTGCCATGGAAAGAGTGCAACGGCGATTCACCAGGCTGATACCTGGAATGGCGGGAATGACCTACGAAGAGAGATTAAATAGTTTGGGCTTGTACTCACTGGAGTTTAGAAGATTGAGAGGGGATCTCATCGAAACATATAAAATTATGGCAGGCCTGGACAGGCTGAATTCAGAGAGAATGTTTCCAATGGCCGGGGAGCACAGAACCAGGGGCCACAGTCTAAAAATAGCGGGCAAATCATTTAAAACAGAGATGAGGAAGAATTTCTTCACTCAAAGAGTGGTGAGCCTGTGGAATTCCCTGCCACAGAGGGCTGTGAAGGCTAATTCAATAAATATTTTCAAGAGAGAATTGGATATATTTCTGAAGGCTAAGGGGATTAAGGGTTACGGAGAAAAGGCGGGGACGGGGTACTGAACTGGTAAGATCAGCTATGATCTCAGACGAAGATCAGCCATGATCTCATTGAATGGCGGAGCAGGCTCGAAGGGCCGAATGGCCTACTCCTGTTCCTATCTCTATGTTTCTATGTTTCTATGTTTAAGGGCCAACAGTAAACTTGGAACTGCCTACCACAGGGGTTCCAAAACAGCCCCAGCATCTTCCATCAGTGTATGGCAGATTGCTTAAAAGGTTTCAGCCGACCCCGACAGTTTGTCCAGTATGTGGATGACCTGCTCCTATTCACTGATGAAGGAGAGGAACATGGTCCACTACTGGCTGAATTGCTGGAGTTGCTGAAGCAGGAGGGTTTTAAGGTAAACCCCAAGGTAGTACAGATTGGCCAAAAGGAAGTAAAGCTCCTAGGGCTGGCTGTACAGGCAGGGGAAAGGGCCATAGATAAAGCAAGAAGGGAGGCAGTACAGGAGTTACCAGCCCCCAGTACAGTGACAGGAGTGAGATCCTTTCTAGGGCTAACAGGGTACTGTAGGGATTTTATTGAGGATTACGCCGCCACAGCAGCCCCTCTGCTCCGACTCCTACACAAGGGAGTGGAGTGGGTTTGGGATGAGGGCTGTGAGGCAGCATTTGTAAGCCTCAAGAAAAATCTGCAGACCGCACCAGCTCTAGGGGCGATAGATGGGGAGAAAGAGTTTTTCTTGGAGGTAGCAGCCAGCGGGGACAGTCTGAGTGCAGTGCTGCTCCAGGAGTGGCATGGTCAGCTGAGACCAGTGGTTTACTCCTCTAGAATACTCAGAGGTAGAAAAGGGCTATTCCATCTGTGAGAGGCACCTCCTCGCCACTCACTGGGCTGTGAAAAGATCATTGATCTTCACAGGCACCTCGCCCATCAACCTCCTCACCCATCACACGCCCACCCAGAAGCTCCTAGATGGGAGAATTAAGGATGGGACAGTGAGCAGCGCCCGCATTGCTCGCTGGACCCTGCTTCTCTCCCAGATGGACATAAGGGTAAAAGGTCTCTGCGAGCCCAAGCTCGCAGCCAACATGATCTATCCAGGGACGGCCTACAGGTGTTCTGTTGAAGGGGTATGGGAAGTCGACATAGGTTTTCGGGCCGGGATACACCCCACAGGCCGCGAGATCTATGTGGATGGTTCCAGCACGGTATCTGCTGGGAAACGGCTCACAGGGTGTGGAGTTTATGACCCAGGGGCGGACATTGCCCTGGCAATTAAACTCCCCAGCACCATGCGCACCCAGCAGGCTAAATTGGCCTCGGTAGTGTACGTGGTTACACACCCAGAGGAATTCCCTACCCCATACATGATTTGCTCGGACAGCATGGTCACGTGCAATTCGTGTACGGAATACCTGGCCATCTGGTCCCGTCGGGGATACACCTCCGCCAACGGGAGACCCCTGGCAATCAAGCCTGTGCTGGAGAAAATCATGACAGCCATAGGGGAGGAAGGGAAGGTCTATATCCATAAGGTTAAGGCCCATTCGAAGTCAGAACCCTTGAGAGAGGGGAATCAAAGGGCAGATGAACTAGTCAAGCAGGGAGCTGGGGAAGGAGTGTTTTTGGACCCCTATCAGACAAGATCAGTAGCCGCAATCTGGGACAATGGAGGCACACAAGGGGTAGCTTTGGTTCCGGACATAAAGCAGGCCCAGATATGGGATCCCATCCTCAGAGCCGTCATGGATGCGCTCGCAAAAGGGGAGAAGGTAGAGGGCCCGTACGGTACAGCAGCCTTCACCGTAAAGGAAGGCATGCTTTTCAGGGGGGAGCAATGAGTAGTGCCGCAGCAGCACAGAAGGGAATTCCTCCAACTGGCCCATGAGGGTCCAGGAGCGGGGCATCCCGGGTCTGAAGCCACCTGGCAGAGGGTGGAACAGGCAGGATGGTGGCCAGGACTGAGGGAATAGGTCCGCGAGTTCTGTGCCGACTGCCTGGTGTGTGCTGCCAATAACCCTGACCCCCAGAAAAGGAAGGTATCTTTGGGACACACCAGGAGCGTAGAGGGACTATGGCAGTCGATCCAGATCGATTATATCGGGCCCCTACCCACCGCCCAGGGAGGCTCTAAGTATTGCCAGTCCTGGTGGATGTGTTCTCAAAGTGGGTGGAAGCTTTTCCCTGCCGTACAGCTACCGCGTTGGGTACAGCCAAGATCCTGGTCAGGGAAGTGTTCTCATGATGGGGACTCCCACAGTATGTGGAGTCTGACCAAGGGAGTCACTTCACTGGACAGGTCATGCAGGAGACCCTCATGGTACTCGGCATTAAAGGAAAATGGCACGTCGCCTACAACCCACAGTCATCGGGTCCTGTAGAGCGTTTAAACCGTACCATCAAGGAAAAGCTGAGGAAGGAAACGGGAGTCTCATCCAAGAAGTGGGTGGAGGTCTTACCGTTAGTATTGATGGGGATCCGAGCCAGCCAGTCAAAAGGCACAGGGTATTCCCCACACGAGCTGGTCACTGGCAGGGCTATGTGGACCCCCACCCATGTGCTAGCACCGGTGCTGACAGAAGGTCAGCTCAGAGAGGTGAACCGGGACAGTTTTGTCAGAAATCTGTTTGAACACCTCAAACAGATTCACTGGCAGGCTGCTAGTAACATGGGAAAACAGCATCGGAGTAACCGATTGCTGCTGGAACCCAACAGGTACCACCGGTTTGGAAGTTTCGAACCATTGTATATGGGTCCTTACAGCATTATGGACAAGGCAAGTCCCATGGTGTTTGCTATCAAGATGCCCCGCTGCACAAAGTGGTTCCATATTAATCAGTGCAAGCTGTTTAAGGCGGAGAGTGGAGAATGGTCAGTAAGGGTTTACCGCATTAAGGCTAGAGAGCAGCCGCCTGCAGCTGTGGATGATTCACAGACCGCAAAGGTGGGGGCAGTGAGTTGGTGTGACTGGAGAGGCCCTCCCACCAATTAAGTGGGACTCAGGTACACTCCCAGTAGTCGGAGCCTTAAGGAGGTCCCCTCGCACACCACAGCCTAAGCTACATTGGTCACCTGATTGTCATTTTAGAATACGTTCCAGCCCCAGGAGAACCCTTAGCAGGAAGGGAAAACCAAAGGGTAGGGACAAGTCTAGGGATACGGATCCCCAGCCTACAGCCTCCAAAGGTGAGGGACTCAAAGGAGAGGTAGTGTTGGGCAAGGAGAGAGAGAAGGGTCCCCAGCCTGTGGCATCAGACTGCGGGGAACCCACAGGACAGGATAGGGACTCGGCAGCCACACAGAAAGGGGTAATGTGCTGCAGCACCGGAGGACACACTCCCCTGGTTAACTGGGAGTCAGGGAAACTCCCAGTTGTTTTAAGAAGGACTCTCTGGTTCCGGTGGCACAGGTCACCTTACGCCCAGGCGTACAAGCTGCCCAGATTCCATAAAAGGTACAGGCCAATCAGGAATTAGCCTGGCCATCCAGAGATGGGCGGCGGATGTATATAGCTTTGGAAGTATTTTACATGTGTTTTTACGGTTTGGAAGATTGGGATTTTGTGGTTTAATTTTAGTGGTGATAAGTTAAGTTTTTGAATTTTGATAATTGTGTCAGGCCAGAGAACATTCGGGACATGGCTATTTTGTTTGTGCGTCCCTACAGAAAGGAAATCGGGATGAGGAAGGTTCTGCTCCTGCTCGCCCTGGTAGGGGTGAGCATCAGTGACTGAGGAGACATGGAGAACTCCCACATCTATGGGTGTTCAGGAGAGAGAGCACCGATCATTACCGCAGGGGGTGGCGAACGGCGTGTGGAGGAGCTCACCATTTACTTCCACGAGGGAAGGTGGCCAGGATGGCTGGGGTCTAACTCGACCCAGTACTCCAGCCAGACTGGGTTCACGTATGGGGAGGCCTCCCTCCTGTGCCCCAGGGTACAGATTGTTGCTACAAGGGTCAGTGCCACCGTGGGAAAACGTGTATGTTTGACATGCAAGGGACAGATTCCTCTGGATAGGTGGTGGTGGCTCAGAAAGCTGAGCAAGGATATAGGAAAACCAGCAGTCGATTGGGAACCAATACCCATCGGACGATTACAGGGACCTGAGGGGGATTGAGTGTGTGCTGGGACAAGTGGTGGGAACCGGATCAGGGGATTTACGTCTGTATGTGGGGGTCAGAGAAGGTCTGCCCCACAGGCGTATCCATCATTTTACACCGGCAATGGCAAGATGCCGGGGAGGGGGTTGAGTGGGATTCCAGCCTGCATGCGTGCGTGGTCCCACACTCCCCGATCCCAGTCAATGCCACCGAACTTGTGACCCGCCCCTGAAAGCCCCTGCCCACGACCACAACTTCACGGACTATAGTCCAGTCATGTCCTGCCACCACCAAGGGACCAGGGAATGGTTTAGTACCAGTACCAACAGATAAGCTGCTGTACCAGGGGGTACACTATGCAGTGGGCTCAGTGATCCTGAACCTGACCGAGGTGCACTTACCTGAGTGGTGCCCTAAAGAGACAGAACGGTTGTACCAAGCCCTGTTGAAGGAAATGTTTAGAAAGTTTTATGAGTTCGACTTTGCCAATGTGGACAAAGCGAAGCTGTACAGTTTACATCCTGAGCACAATATGGGCGCGCGAAGACAAAGAAGGGGGACCTGGAATTATATTTTTACAGCTTATAGTACAGGATCCTCAGTGATAAACAGCCTAGATGACATAGAGCTGCAAACACAGATAAATGGTTTAAAGACCCAGTTAAGAAAACTCCTAACAGAGGAGAACACAGTGATTGGCTCAGAGTTGCATGAGGACCAGGCCATGACAGTCCATTTAAAGGAGATAATAGACACGCCAAAACAGTAAATGCACTTATACAGGAGGACAGGAATGCTTCGGATCAAGCTGCACAGAATGAGGTGTGCGTGCTATACGGGTCATGGTTGCTGGGCGAGGGCCGCAGCAACCTGGAGGATTTAAAACAAGGTTTAGTCCCCTCCTGGATTAGCAACAAGCACCTCGCAGCCCTCCACCCATTTAGTAATTCGCTGAGCCTGTGTCAACTCCGGCTAGCTTCTGAAGCCTACCCTGTCCCAGTGGATTGTGGACGTTCTAATCACACTATCATGGGGATTGTAGTGAGGATGCCGGTCATGGGTGGGACAGCCCGACCCGCACTGGTATACAGGGAGGAGAACATTGGGATCATTCAAGGGAGTGCACACGTTTGTTTTGCAGAGGTCCCACCTTATGTCATAAAGTGGGAGCACGCTATGACAGGTACAGACCTCTCCGGGTGTCGGAGCCGGGGAGCACACATAATCCTGTGTCCCCAGCACTTGATTGCCTATTCGAGACCACAGTGCGGGTTTAAAGCTGCTGGTGCATGACCTGTGAACTTCACCATGGAGGTAATGGCAAAGGACGATGTTTCTCCCCAGGTGGCATTCATAGGGGGTGGGACATATTGTGTCACCACAAGTGCGCCCCACTACCAGCATGGACAGTACATCTGGTGTCCAGTGAGTGACAGCAGTTTTTGTTTTAAACCCAAGGCAGAAGTTCAAGTGGCCCAGGAACGGATTGTACCCATCCCTGAACCTTCGACTGTTCACCTCACTCTCAGGGAAAACATCACCAACCTGCAAAGTTACATCACACATTTTGGCTACGAGATTCCCCCTCTACCAGAACATCTTACCGCCCTATTAAAAGCAGTGGTTATCTCACAGAAACATTTCTATACATTGGAGCAGAAAACAGTTGAGATAGGGGCCAAGATCTTGGATATTGTGGTTCCACCCTGGTGGGACATTTTTGAAAATATAGAAGTCCCCTCTTGGATTAGGCTGGCTTCCCAAATTTTAGTGATTTGCCAGCTGGGAATAGTTTTCTATTTGTTGTGTGCGAAGTGCAAAGGAAGGGACCAGTTGCTCCGCTCTCAGCATGAGGGAGCATGGGACAAGAACAAAAATAAAGGCTATGCCCAGGTATAAAAACAATTGTGAATGTGATTAAAAATAAAGCTGGACGAGTGTGTGTATCTTTATTTTTCCTGTGTGTGTTTTCCAAGTGGTGCAGGGGTGTTGGACCCCCTCCGTGCTTGGATGTGAATGTAAAAAAAGTTTTGTACTCTGTGTATTTTGATAAACACTACACCTAAAGGGAATGGGAGAGTGTTTTGTTTGGGTATTAGTTTAGATAATACAGGGGAAGGTTGGCTCCCGAGGACCAGAAATTTTGCTCACACCTGCATGATACTATAGTGTTACAGGAAACTTTGTGCTATCCGGCACCGACGGGACCGAGCTGTTGCCATCCCATCAAAACTGACGGACAAACCAGCGCTAATGTTGAAACATACGGAGATTTTGAGCTCTGTATCTGGCAACAAACCCTGTTGCTTAGCAACAGCTTCTAAACAGTCGGCCGTACCTTGCAATCATCTCTGTGGCATCTCTGTAGCTTAGCAACAGCGAGACCTTGCAAAGCTTGACTGCTGAGAAAAAAGCAACAAAAAAAAAAAACCTAACGAAACGGCTCCTGATTTTTGCCGGTGGCTCGAGCTTGCCAGACATTTAGCCTCCGGATAACACAAAGTTTCCTGTATAAAGTATCACAGGGGGGTGTGTAAGGTCCAAAAATTTCTGCACAACCCCGGAACAGAAGGACAAGTCACTTTAAAGTGATTTTTGGAACATCACAGAAGGAACATGTAAAAAGGACAAAAGTGTGGTTGGGCCACACAGAAGGATTTCAAAGAGTTTAATTTAAGGAAGAGATTTTTGGACTGGTTTCAGAGTTATTGGGCAAAAATGATTTTTTTTTTAAATCCCAGGAAGATTTGGCTTGTTTAAATGACATGTTCAGGCTTGCAAAAGGCTGGAACAGCAGGGAGGCGGGGTGGGCCCCTAAGGTTTGGATATTGGACTGTCTGAGGGATATCCAGGGTCGCCCCAGTTTTACATAAGGACAATGAAGCCTGTTTTTAAGCCAAGCCAGTTATCAGGTAAACAGGACATGTCCCCAGCCATACAAAAGAAAGAACATTGGCCCTGCAGTTACCGTAAACAAACCACAGTCCAAACTCAATTTAAAGGAGATTGACAAACGTTTAGCATTTTAAATTGGTTTCTAGGCAATCCCAAAACCAGTTAAAAGCCGATTAAGTTTGGGTGAGCCATCCCCTAAACTCGTGAAGTCTTGGATGGGCCATCCCCGAAGCTCATTAAAGTTTTAAAAGATATTAAAAATAACGAGCCCGCCAAATTCAACAAAGGAAGTTGAGATTTGGCGGTCAGATAAGCCAGGCTCCAAATTAGTATAATTGAGGCCTGCTTGTCCAGTTAAACAGTCGATTTCAGAAGTCAATTTCCAGTCAAGGTCGAGTGCAGTACAGCTCAAGAGAAAGACCATCATCGGAGACTCGAATGAAGAAAGAAGAAACAAAGATCGCGGCAACCAAAGGCCTACGGAAACCAACACCAGCCAATATTACCACCAACCAGGTAATATTGGGCCACCGCGACCAACAAGGAACCAACCTCCGAAAAACTCACAAACCAAAGACTTGTTTCCACTCTACAGGCTAGTCTGACTTACTCCTGGGTAAGATTTTGGACAAAAGACTCTAAAACTAGCCCTAACCAAAGAAAATTGGATACTTACCCGATAAGATCCAACAGAGCGACTAACCGCATCAGCGGACTCAACCCAACTGAAGACCCAACGCAGGTGCAGTCTTCTACCATGTCCGAGGTAAGGCAGGCCCCAACCGCCACAACTAAAGTGAACCCCGAAATCGTGAACCTCTACAACTGTCAAGAAAGTCATTTTTGGTGAGCATTTCCTGGTCCTCTGGATTCCAGCCTAGCTAGTGTAGTGGGGTTGGGAGGGAAAGGGATTTTTGTGTATTGTAATTCTCCCTCACTTATTCCGTGTGTTCCCCACCCTTTTAAAGTGTAAGTTTTATTGTATTGAATATTTTCCTGTCTCGAAATAAAGATCTGAATTCTTTTTGACTAACCCAGGTGTCTGTTGCAAGTTTTATTACGACCCCTAAATAAGTCCAAAGTCTGGAACAAGGGAGTGGGAGCGATTTGAACCACTCAAAAGAGTCAGAGGTGAAGCTGACTAGAACACACACACCACCCCCTACAGTAGGGTAGGGAAGGCAGAGTGATGGAGATGTAATGAGAGGCACGGTGATCTACTGAGATCACTGAAAGATTTGTGCCACTACACCCAGGTCCTCCTAAACGCATCCCAGCTTGTGTCCTCCTCTACAATCTGCAAACAGGCTGTTTTGTTCTCCTGGGGTGGTCTCTTCCGCCCATTGGAAGGGAAGAGGACCACCCTGCGTGCTCTGACTTCCTCCATAAGCATAGGGAGGGAGTCATGGGGGAACTTGGGTGCGGCCCTCTGCCTCTGTGCAGTCATTGTCAGTGTTTGCAGCACCTCAATACTGGAGTGCACTGACAGCACTATGTTAGATTAAACATCAAATGCAATTTGGCCATGGTCCCTTTAAAGATCCCGGCTGAAAACGCATCTTGAATGACGTCACCAGACCCTCTCCATCTCATTGCACCGGATAACGCGCTGGGCGGGCTTAATAGGCCCCATTAAGGGAAAGTCATTTTCAGTAGCGGGATGGAGCCAGCAGCGGGGTCGCGACCTGCCACACCAACTATCTGCACCGGACTCGCCGAGGTAGGCAAAATGTATTTCTATGTATTTCTATGTAGGGGTTTCCAGAGTTCTAGACCTGCCAGCGTTCTGACTGACTATCTTGGTGCTGTATTCGGGATTACTTTGCATTATGTCACCTAGATCATGATGACGTCTATCACAATTTAACTAGTGAGTGTTCCTTGCAGCGAGATTACACTGTGTTCTAAAACTAATTCTCCTGACAAAGGGAACCTTTCAGAAATGTAATAGAGAATGCTGTGATCTTATGTTGCCTAAAACTACTCCATCAAGAAAGGAGGCAAAATTGCTGCAGACAAAAGATTGTCGCTGCCTTATTTGTTATTGCTGGTTGTTTTATTCTATTAAGATTATTGACTTTTTTGTGTGGTTGTACAAGCCAAAATGTACTTGCACACTAATATTGATAACAATATGAAGTGGCCCAATATTATGACATTATCTATGAACACAGATATGTGTAACTGCAAAAATAATTGGTGTTCACAATTAAGAGCTCAATGAGAGCTAAAACGCAGGTAAGAATATGTCAAATTGCTGTGTCTCATTAAAGTCAGACTTAGGAAGCAGAGTGTAATACACAAATGCTATCACAGCTTGTTTGGATGTGGCTGATTTTTACTAACTTGGGCCTTCAGAGTTAGACTGTGTACTATACTGTGCAGGATTCTCAGAGCTTCTTGCAAATGTGCTTTACGCAATCCCAGAGAATGCCAAAAATTAAGTATTATTTATCATTATTTTCAATAAAATAATAATTATCTTTGAATCCATTAGAAGATTAATTTAACAGTTATGTCTGGATTTGCATACCTGTATGGCTTCTCTAGATTTTCATTGTACATGTTTTCAATCATCGGTTCTATGGCCAAAGAAACAACAGTACGGATATTTTCCACGGCTTCTGTTGCTATCTTTCAGTTAAAAGAAAAGCATAGGTTAAGCATTGTTTGCAGTGTAAAGTTTCCAACACTACACAATGCCATTAGTAACTTCTTACAAAATCTTTTCCTAACCTGCGCATTAACTTTTAGAATCTATTCCCTCTCCATTTTTTACTTTTTTTATGCTAAGCAAGACCTCTGCTCCCTGAACAATTGCTCAATGAACATCCAGGCCTCGGTAACACTGTTCATCCAGCTTCCACAGGCACATATAAATGGGCCTGGGTGATTCACTGCAAACTTCTCTCCTCGCTTTCTTTGCAGCGATCTGTGAACCATCTGCTTGCCATTGGAATATCGGAAAGTCTCCAAGGAGAGAACGGTGAGTACAATCCTGTGCCCTATAAACAATACATTTGCCGCAAAATTTGATGTGATCACAATATATATTTTAAATGCATTAAAGGATACCAAAAATAGTAGATGAAAGGGAATTTTGCAAAGTATAGACATGCTTACAGTACTAACAGAGAATTCAAAGGATAGTTCTCAGCATACCCATTTCTAAAATAATTTTGTAATGAGAGGTTGTCACTAACATGTTAGTTTAATATCTGATTAAGTGTTTAAGGTGGTTAGTTAAAGTTGATGAATGGACTGATAGAGGATCACTTTAAAATGTTGAGCTTCCAGGAGGGAACCTTGTCCATATCAGAAATTATTTTTTGGTTATTCATTTTAATGGTCAGAAAACCATCTGCTGTGTGTTCGTGAATTTCCCATATGCACTTTCAGCAGATAAGGCTCCCATCGGAAGTGCGGATGCATAAAATGACCCATCATACGATCAATCCTCCCATTTTGCGTGTGCATGTGTATCTAGGTGTGTCAGTCTGTATGTGTGCATGTGTGTGTGTGTGTTCACATGTGTTACTGTGTATGTGCATGTGTCTGTATGGTGATTGTGCGGGCAGGCGTATGTATGTATGTGTGTGCGTGTCGGTCTATGGTGTGTGCGCGTACATGTGTGTGTTACTGTGTATGCGGGTGTGTGTGGGGAGTGGGCAAGTTGGCAAAAGAGGATTAGAAATGCTGTGCAAAGATTTTTTTCAATCTTTTAAAATAAATAAAACTAGGCTGTGTGTTCATACAGTCACTGCAGGGCATTTTTCAAAACTGATAATAATGAACAAGACAGTTGAGATCAACCAGAAAGTGCTGACTTTACCTTTCCAGCTGTTTCAAGCTCTTCTATATCGCGACTTGCGTATCCTGTCAGAGATTTCATTTCAATCACTCCGGCTGCAGCAAGGATGGGCACCATCATTAGGACCAACAAGGTCATCTGCCATCCAAATATGAATGAAATAATAACTGCAGTTCCCATGCTTGCAAAGTTTTGTGCTATTAGTCCTAGTCTTGAACCTACTGTCTGGAATAAAATAAAAATGGATATGCATCCTGTAAGAGCTTTCTCTAATTGTTACCGCAGTTTTAAATCAAACAGCAGTCTATACGAGGGAGGAAGTTGACAATGCCAAGAAGTGATGTCTTCCCTGAGCACTGCCTGCCCATGACCATTTGTTACTTTGCTCTCTCTCCTTTCCTTCAAAGCCCCTTAGGAAGCTTTCACTTCAGCCATTCCTTTGGGTTGGCTCTTTAACCTTTCCTACTTCCTGCTTGGTACCCTGCTTTCCATGTTGCACAGTCTCTGAGACAATATTCTATGCAGGCCGTGCTATGTTTTTGATTGACCTAATTAAGTTTGTTATTTTCTTAGGCCAGGTTATAAATCTATCCTTTATTTCCATGTTATATTATTATGTGTAATGCAAAGATTTTCTTAAGTGTGGTTCTTTCAGTCATATGCCTTTCTCTTCAATAATACATTGATGGTTGGTATCACAGATCTGCTTTATTTTTGTTCTGCATCTCTTCAGTACATAACTGATTTTTCATGTCAGGAAGTCAATAACAGCAGATATCTACTTTTAAATTTCAGATCATCATCACAGCTTGTCGTTCCACAATCCCAGGCTCTGAACAGGGCTGTTTATGCTGACGTCTAAGTCTTCTATTGCGGTCTCGGTGCACAGTGTCAGATTTGGGCTCTCCCATAGCTAGCTGCAATGGGAGATTAACAGGAGTCTCAATGTGAACGTATCTGACTTGTCCACAAATTTCAGACAAACAGATAATGTGCCAATTAAGAAAGTGTCAGCTTTACAGCAAAGGATTCAAATTGAAAAAACAGAACATACAGTAAAGGAGTCATAGTTAGCTATAATAGCACCAGTTACGTTAAACAGTGCGAGAGCATGCAGACACGTTTCAGCGTAGATAACAGTCATAAAAGATAAATAAAGTCTTCTCCAAATATTTTTGGAAATTCAATATAAGAATTCAAGCCGATGTCAATTGATTTTTTTGAAGTATTACAGGACAAAATAAAGTATCGAGTAGCAACCTAAAGAGTTCACTAACACACAATGTTCTCCTAAAAGCAAGGGAACTGAAAATGGTTTAACAAAAAAACACGAGCAAACCTACTGCAGGCTGTACACAGTCAGCTGCTTGTTGTTCCATGTCCCACCATTAGGGGGTGCACAGCAGAAGCTTAAAATGATTCATCTCCTGATGTTCCCAACCTTGTGCCACCTCCCCCAAAGCTGCTGTATATTTTAATCCATCAGCATATAAATGAAATACACATCTATCACAAATGCAATACAAGTGAAGATGTAGGGAGCAACCTATCCCCGCCCAAAAATAACTCAAACAGAATATGAAAAGAATCGTATTTTGTTATCTAATCACAGAATACAATTGATTTCTAAACTGTTAATAGGGTGATGCACAGCGCTGCACTAATGCACTGACTTATTGAGTGGGTGAACACAGCTATGAATCCATAGGGGTAATTTTCAATGTCTCCACCAACATGGTAACCTGTCAAAGTGGACTGCCCGCCTATTGTGAAACCGTCCATTGTGAAATCCGCCCATTGATAAACCCGGCCATTGGAGAATCCGGCCATTGGAGAACCCGGCCATTGGAGAACCCGGCCATTGGGGAACCCGGCCACTGGGGAACCCGGCCACTGGGGAACCCGGCCACTGGGGAACCCGGCCATTGGAGAACCCGGCCATTGGGGAACCCGGCCATTGGAGAACCCGGCCACTGAGAAACCCGGCCACTGAGAAACCCGGCCACTGAGAAACCCGCCCATTGGAGAACCCGGCCATTGGGGAACCCGGCCATTGGAGAACCCGGCCACTGAGAAACCCGGCCACTGAGGAACCCGCCCATTGGGGAACCCGGCCATTGGGGAACCCGGCCATTGGGAAACCCGGCCATTGGGAAACCCGGCCATTGGGGAACCCGGCCATTGGGAAACCCGCCCATTGGGGAACCCGGCCATTGAGAAACCCGGCCATTGGGGAACCTGCCCATTAGGGAACCCGACCGGTTTTACTGCCATTGCTTTCAATGAAAAAGAAAAAATAAAGATTTCAATGAGATGAAAATCTGGCGGGTCCTGCAACAGTCAAGTGAACTGCTCCATCCAGGCAGCAAAGTTGAAAATTACCCACCCTTCCCCCTCACAATTCCTCACAATACTGCACCCTAAGGAGAATCGGAGGGTGAATTTATTTTGGGCTTCTCCCGCTCCTCTGCTGTAACTTTGGTGGATGTTCAGTGAAAATCCCGTTTACACACCTATAGTGGCAGAGCTCCCGAGGAGATTTACCAACTCGGTGACTCGTCCAAACAGAGTACTGGAATTTGAAAGGCTACTCTCATGTCGCTACTGAGTGGCACTGATAAAGGACTGATAGCGGGTTGCCTTATTTACTCTCAAGCCAGGAAACAGTGCACAATGTGGAGAGATCTAAAGAAATAAAGAAACAATTTTGAGCAAATGAGAGATAATCCATAGTGCACCTGACATTGGAAAGACGATGCAGAGCTGGACTAATAGAAGCAGCAAAGTGCAAGAGGCGGGAGCCCGCTGGAATGGCCACAAACTCCATCAGGACCCGGTTATGCAGGTCCCAGATTTGCTGCAACCATTGTTGGGAGTGGAGCAGCACCGACCCCCAAATAAAGCTACCGACATGGAAGGGGCAGTGTCAAGGGTGGAGACTCCCTACACTGGGATTTTGCATGTTGCAGAGGGAGGGAGGAGTAATGAAGTGATTTGTAAATGAGGATCAGGACTTTGAAGTCACTGCATTAGGGGATGGTAAGTTAGTGAAGGTCAGCAAGAAAAGTGCGGCGGGAGTCTCGGAGCGGCGGCAAGAATCTCGGCAGCGGCGGCGAGTACTTAAGGTGAGCCCGAGGACCAGGTAGGCATACTAATCTCCAATCTCAGAGAGAGGGAGAGAAGTAAAAAGTAATCGAAGTGTGACGTCACCAGAAAGCAGGTAAGTGATTGGTTGGTGAGTATTTCTCTTTTTTAAACTTTAACTCTGTGGTTTATATTTTCTAAAGTCTCTGTGGTGTAGCAGGGGCTGTTTGTAAACCAGGGCCCTTAAATATACCATTTAACAGTAGTGTAATTGGTGGGATTGATTTGATTTAATTTAATTGCAATTAATTAAAGGGTAAGTCATGGCAGGACAGCCCGGTACCATGGTATGCTCCTCCTGCGCCATGTGGGAACTCAGGGACACTTCCTGTGTCCCTGACAACTATGTGTGCAGGAAGTGTGTCCAGCTGCAGCTACTGGCAGACCGCATTGCGGTGCTGGAGCTGCGATTGGATACATACTGGACCATTTGCGAGGCTGAGGACGTCGTGAATAGCACGTTTAATCAGTTGGTCACACCGCAGGCAAAGGTTGGACAGGCAGAAAGGGCAGAGTACTAGGCACAGGCAGGTAGTGCAGGGGTCCCCTGTGGACATCCCCCTCTCAAACAGATACACTTTGAGTACTGTTGGGGGGGATGGCTTATCAGAGGAAGGCAGCAGAAGCCTACTTCCTGGCACCAGTGGTGGCTCTGCTGCACAGGACGGGAGGATAAAGAGGGGTAGAGCTATAGTAATAGGGGATTCTATTGTAAGGGGAATAGATAGGCGTTTCTGCAGCCGCAAACGAGACTCCAGGATGGTGTGTTGCCTCCCTGGTGCTAGGGTCAAGGATGTCTCAGAACGGCTGCAGAACATCTTGGAAGGGGAGGGTGAACAGCCAGTTGTTGTGGTGCCTAAAGGTACCAACGATATAGGTAAAAAATGGGATGAGGTCCTAAAAGCTGAATGCAGGGAGTTAGGAGGTAAATTAAAAAATAGGACCTCAAAGGTAGTAATCTCAGGATTGCTACTCATGCCATGTGCTAGTCAGAGTAAAAATAGAAGGATATTTCAGGTGAATATGTGGCTAGAGGAATGGTGCGAGGGGGAGGGATTCAAATTCCTGGGACATTGGAACTGGTTCTGGGGAAGGTGGGACCAGTTCAAACCGGACGGTTTGCACCTGGGCAGGGCTGGGACCGATGTCCTAGGGGGAGTGTTTGCTAGTGCTCTGGGGGAGGATTTAAACTAAAATGGCAGGAAGTTGGGAACCTGAGCAGGGGGACAGAGGAAAGGGAAACAAGGATAAAAGCAAAAGATAGGAAGGAGAAAAACAAAAGTGGCAGTCAAAGAAATCAATGGTTTAAATCAAACATGGCCACAGTAAATAATAATTCTAATAAGTCTAAGAGCATTAAAAAAACAAGCCTGAAGGCTTTGTGTCTTAATGCGAGGAGTATTCATAATAAGGTGGATGAATTAGCTACGCAAATAGAGGTACACGAATATGATTTGATTGGGATTACGGAAACATGGCCCCAGGGTGGCCAAGGCTGGGAACTCAACAGCCAGGGCTATTCAATATTCAGGAAAGATAGGCAAAAAGGAAAAGGAGGTGGGGTAGCATTGCTGGTTAAAGAACAGATTAACACAATTGTAAGGAAGGATATTAGCTCTGATGATGTGGAATCTGTATGGGTAGAACTGAGAAATACCAAGGGGCAGAAGATGTTAGTGGGAGTGGTATATAGACCTACAAACAGTAATGCGGAGGTTGGGGATGGCATTAAAAGGGAAATTAGAGAAGCATGCAATAAGGGCACAGCAGTCATCATGGGTGACTTTAATCTACATATAGATTGGGCTAATCAAATTAGAAATAATACTGTGGAGGAGGAATTCCTGGAGTGTTTACGGGATGGTTTCCTGGACCAATATGTCGAGGAACCAACCAGAGAGCAGGCCATCTTAGACTGGGTATTATGTAACGAGAAAGGATTAATTAGCAATCTTATTGTATGAGGTCCCTTGGGTCGGAGTGATCATAATATGATCAAATTCTTCAGTAAGCTGGAGAATGAATTAGTTGACTCAGAGACTAGTGTCCTGAATTTAAATAAAGGAAACTACGATGGTTTGAGGCGCGAGTTGGGAAGGATTGATTGGGGAATGTCACTCAAAGGGTTGACGGTGGATAGGCAATGGCAAACATTCAAAGACCGCATGGATGAACTACAGAATTTGTTAATCCCAGTTTGGCATAAAAATATAACAGAAAAGGTGACTCAACCGTGGCTAACAAGGGAAATTAGGGATAGCATAAGATCCAAGGAGAGGACATATAAATTGACCAGAAAAAGCAGTAAACCTGAGGATTGGGAGCAGTTTAGGATTCAACAAAAGAGGACAAAGGGATTAATTAAGAAAGGGAAAATAGAATATGAGAGTAAGCTTGCAGGGAACACAAAAACTGACTGTAAAAGCTTTTATATATAGGTGAAGAGAAAAAGGTTGGTGAAGTCAAGCATAGGTCCCTTGCAGTCAGAATCAGGGGAATTTATAATGGGGAACAAAGAAATGGCAGACCAATTAAATACATATTTTGGTTCTGTCTTCACAAAGGAGGACACAAATAACCTCCCAGAGATGTCGGGGAACATAGGGTCTGATCAAAGGGATGAACTGAAAGATATCAGTATTTGTAGGGAAATGGTGTTGGGGAAATTAATGGGATTGAAGGCCGATAAATCCCCAGAGCCTGATAATCTACATTCTAGGATACTTAAGGAAGTGACCCTAGAAATAATAGATGCATTGCTGATCATCTTCCAACATTCGATAGAATCTGGAACAGTACCCATGGATTGGAGGGTAGCTGATGATAACCCACTATTTAAAAAAGGTGGTAGAGAGAAAATGGGGAATTACAGACCGGTAAGTCTGACATCGGTAGTGGGGAAAATGCTAGAGTCCATTATAAAAGATGTAATAGCAGAGCACTTGGAAAACAGTGACAGGATCGGACAAAGTCAACATGGATTTACAAAAGGTAAATCGTGCTTGGCTAATCTACTGGAATTTTTTGAGGATGTAACTAGTAAAATAGATAAGGGAGAACCAGTGGATGTGGTGTATTTAGACTTTCAGAAGGTTTTCGATAAGGTCCCGCATAAGAGATTAGCGTGTAAAGTTAAGGCGCATGGGATTGGGGGCAAGGTATTGACTTGGATAGAGAACTGGTTGGCAGACAGAAAGCAAAGAGTTGGAATAAATGGGTCTTTTTCCAAATGGCAGGCAGTGACTAGTGGGGTACCGCAGGGATCGGTCCTTGGACCCCAGCTATTCACAATATATATTAATGACCTAGACAAGGGAACTAGATGTAATATCTCCAAATTTGCAGACAACACAAAGCTGGGTGGGCGTGTGTGCTGTGAGGAGGATGCTGAGAAACTACAGGATGATTTGGACAGGTTGGGTGACTGGGCAGAAGCATGGCAGATGCAATATAACGTGGATAAATGTGAGGTTATCCACTTTGGTGGCAAAAACAAGAAGGCAGATTATTATCTGAATGGCAATAGATTGGGAAAAGGGGAAGTGCAACGAGACCTGGGTGTCCTTGTGCACCAGTCACTGAAGGTAAGCATGCAGGTGCAGCAGGCAGTTAAGAAGGCAAATGGTATGTTGGCCTTCGTAGCGAGAGGGTTTGAGTACAGGAACAAGGATGACTTGCTGCTGTTGTACAGGGCCTTGGTGAGACCACATCCTGAGTATTGTGTGCAGTTTTGGTCGTCTTATCTGAGGAAGGATGTACTTGCCATGGAAGGAGTTCAGTGAAGATTCACCAGGCTGGCAGGAATGACGTATGAGGAGAGATTGGGACGATTGGGCTTGTACTCGCTGGAGTTTAGAAGAATGAGAGGGGATCTCATTGAAAGTTATAAAATTCTGACAGGACTGGACAGACTAGATGCAGGAAGGATGTTCCCGATGATCGGGGAGTCCAGAACCAGGAGTCACAGTCTAAGGATGAGGGGTAAGCCATTTAGGACAGAAATGAGGAGGAATTTCTTCACCCAGAGAGTGGTGAAACCTGTGGAGTTCTCTACCACCGAAGGCAGTAGAGGCCAATACATTAAATATATTCAAGAAGGAGTTCGATATATTTCGTAAGGCTAAAGGGATCAAGGGGTATGGGGAGAAAGCAGGGACCAGGTACTGAATTGGGATGATCAGCCATGATCGCATTGAATGGCGGAGCAGGCTCGAGGGGCCGAATGGCCTACTCCTGCTCCTATCTTCTATGTTTCTATGTTTCTAGAACTGGGTGCCAGGTTAATGGGGTTAAGTAGATAGGATACAGGCAGCAGAGTTTTACATGTGTGCCGGCTTCCTTGAGGGGCCGGGGTTAGTAATCCTGCTCCTCTTGGCCCAAAAAGAGTACTTTCTTGTAATAATGTCAAATCATCCTTCAGGCTACAAAATTATACTTGAAAGCACCGCTGTTATTTGGTATAATAATACATCATATCCAGGAACCTGTAGGACAGCATTTTTTAACCAGTGATTTCAGAAGCAGCTGCAGCATGATAAATATAGAACTTTGGAATGTGTATAAAAGATGCATTACGCACTGTTTGGACTTGTGATGCCTCTGTGGCCAGTCTTGTAGTTAGGGCTCCGGTGTTGTTTTTCTTATCATCAAACCAAGCAATGTCTTAGAGAGAGAATGAAGCAGAAACTATGAACGGAATAGAGAAACAGAATGAATCATTCTAAGAACTAGTTAATCCTGACTTGTGGATTGTTGCATACTTGTGGCTTTGGTTTTGGCACAATAAACGCCCTATTAAAATAGATTGAACGGTTGGTTGAGTCCAAATGAAGTATCGATTCCCCAGCTGTGTCTCTGCTATAGTTAATTAGCTGAATGAACTTGTGTGTGTTAACTTTTGCTGCATAGCTGCTCACAGTTAATGTAGAAAGGTGAATCTCCCCACAATTTGTCATTAGTTTCGTGGTGGCTGACGCCTGTGGGGTGTGGCATCAGTGAGCTTTAGTCTCGGTTCTATGTCCTCCTGATATCATCCTCTCAACCTTATATTGTTCCCTCCATATATTGTTCCAAAATATTAGGAATTTCCATGAGGGATGGATATGCTGCTTTTCTGTCCTGAAACAATAACAACAATGTCATAGAGTAATAGAGCCATAACGACACAGAAGGAGGCCATTCAGGCCATCGAGTCTGTGCCGTCTCTCTGTAGAGCAATCCAGTCAGTCCCATTCCCCCGCTCTATCTCCGTAGCCCTGCAAGTTTATTTCCCTCAAGTGCCTATCCAGTCTCCCCTTGAAAACATTGGGGGGAAAATTCGGTATCGCCCCATTTGGGGCACCGTTATCGGCCATGCGCAAAGTTTAGCGCCTGGCGCTAATTATCGCCTCCGACAACAAACTTGGCTTTTATCGCCCCGGAGGTGATTGGAGCGCTAAATCAGGCACTTCACACCTGCCTTAAAGCGCAAGTGCTGAGGAGTGAGGCGCTACCTCAGAGTGCTGGCGAAGCAAGGAAGGGCAAATCAAAATGAACCTGCATAGTGCTGCTCAGTACTCAAAACTCCTTCACACAGCGTTGAATCTCTCCAGAATTCTCTCTCTCTCTGAATGCGTGGTGCAAAAATGTCACCAACAAAAAAAGGCAGGACACGGTTGCCTTTAAATCGTGCTCCCCTAGTCCCTTTCTGACAGCATAACGCTCCCCTCAACCTGTCGTTGCTAGCGGCAGGCGGTAAGGCAGGTGGCGCCACTCAATATCCAGTCCGGGGCGCTAATGGGGCGTTGCGCACTCGACTGATGTCACAATCTGCCGGCGCAAGAGATCATGGTGGTAGTGTTTAGCGCCGCCGCAAAATGTCTAGTTAATTTGCGAGCGGCACAAACATCGCTGCGCCTGGCCTCTAGTTGCTTTGCACCCCAATTGGCTCCCTCTTAAGGTGCTAACGGGAGGCGCAAACAACTGACTTTTTCCCCCATTGTGTCTCCGCTTCCACCACTTCCGTCAGCAGCGACTTCTGGGTCATCCAGTTGTGGCCTAACCAGCGTTGTATAAAGGTTCAGCATAACTTCTCTACTTTTGTACTTAATACCTCTATTTGTGAAGCACAAGATCCTATATGCTTTCTTAACCACTCTCTCAATATGTCCCGCCACCTTCAGGGACCTATGCACATTAACTCCCAGGTCCCTCTGTCCCTGCACACTCTTTAAAACTGTGCCATTAAGTGTATATTGCCTCTCGCTGTTCCTTCAGCCAAAATGCATCACCTCACACTTCTCTGTATTAAATTCCTTCTGCTACTTGTCTGTCCATTCTGCTAGCCTTTCTATGTTCTGTGTATTTATATGGAGCATTTAGCATAGTAAACCTTCCCAAGGCATTTCACAGGAGTGTTATCAAACAAAATTTAAAACTGAGGCACATAAGGAGGTATTAGGACGTGACCAAAAGCTTGGTCAAAGAGAGAGGTTTTAAGTAGCGTCTTATAGGAGGACTGACTGTGAAGTCTGTCAAGTGCACACCATCTAACATCCGTTAATACTTTGCACAGACTTGAAAAGAAACACTGGTGAATTCATCCATAACCAATACAATACTAGTACATAAAGGTAATTCCACTGCATGTTATCACTTCAAAGCTGATGACTTAAATGGATGTTTAAAAAGTGCCACATACAAAATTGTTAAAAATAATCAAAACTCAGAAAATAAAGAAAAAAGATGAGTAAGGAACCCAATAACATACACTTATCATTAATGATAATTACCCATAGCTCCATTCCCTTTTGGATCCTTTGGCTGTGCTCATCAATGCACTGTAATTGTAGTTTCTATCTCAATCAGGAGATGGAGCTAAGCAAATATTTCTTGCTGTGAAAAGTTTTCCCAGCCTGTTCCTCTTCAACTATATAAATCATTCAGGTTCCAGATCCAAGAAGAGCAATCATCATGTTTACTAACCTGACGTAACATTGCCTTGAAGGCCATGTATCTCAGTTTCAGAGTGAGGGTTTCCCCGGCCCTTCCAAACATAAAGCCCTGAAGACAACAAAGCAAACTTCATATTATAATTTTTAGATTATCCAATTACCAGAAAATTCCAAAAGACCAACAGCAAACTTTGAAATCCTTTACATTGCTGATAGACCGAGTGTAGCGATTTGTGCTGCCAATGATCATTTTATTTTGCAAACACAACATCGTATTTTAATCTCTCTGCTAGTGGCAATGTTCATTAGCTGTGCTGCTACAAAGTGGCTGGGAACTGCCAAGTCCTCATAACTTCAATATTTTTTAATACTACACAGATTTGGAACTGGTGTCTACATATTGATGGTGCTGTACTATTCTTATATTTTCCAGCAGTATTTATTTAAAACAATAGAGATTGTCCTTTCCATAAAGGACAGCAGGCCCAAACAGTGTTCATGCTACTGTTCATTATTTTTCTTTCTTGATTTTTTTACCATATGTGGTCATTTCTCTGGTAGTCATTTCATTCCTAAATGAAAATTGAAATATTTATCTGGCAGTGTTTAATACTGTATGGTGCTGCCTCCAGTTTTCTCTCTTGACTCGTCTCTCACACATTGGGCTGGATTTTCATTGGGTAGGCGGGTTGGGGGTGGGGTGCGGGCAGGGAATCCAGGAGAATGGGTTTCCCGCATGATGTGCCTCAATAATTCCGAGACTCGAAGGTAGCAGAACAAAACAAGGCTTTTATTAACTTAGAACGAAACACGTAAGCGAGAGAGATGTCGTCCTTCTGGAGACTGGGGCTAGACTGAAAGCTAGCTTACAAACGGGGCCAGGTATGGGCGGAGCCCTACACACAGCACATTCCAGTATACAATACAGCACATTCCAGTACACAATACAATGAGGTCTGGGGGAAGGGAAATGACACTGAAACCGATCTCAGTCACAGGCAGTGGTGAATGGAATATTTCATCACATTCACCCCTTCTATAGATTTAGTCTGTTCGGGGGTTTGATAGTCCTCTGCGACCGACGTGGCTGTTGCGGTGCCGCGGGTGTCGGCTGGGTGTCCCCGGTAGCCTCCTGGGTCTCTGCCGGGGGTGCCGCCAGGGTTGCTGAAGGGGTAGTTGGTGGGGGTGCCGTTGGTCGGTGTTCTTCCGGGGGTGATGAAAGAGTAGTGGGTGGGTAAGAGTTGCTGTGATCGTCGTTGCCGCTATTGCCGTGGTTGTTGTCGATGCCGGCTGGGGCGACGTCTTTTATGGACACGGTGTCCTCCCTTCCGTCGGCGTGCCGGACATATGCGTATTGGGGGTTGGCGTGGAGTAGGTGTACTGGCTCCACGAGAGGGTCCGCCTTGTGGCCCCTCACATGCCTTCGCACGAGTACCGGACCTGGGGTGGAGAGCCACGACGGCATGGATACGCCTGAGGTGGATTTCCGGGGAAAGACAAACATTCGTTCATGAGGCGTGGTATTAGTGGCCGTACACAATAGCGACCATATCGAATGGAGCACATCCGAGAGGACTTGCTGCCAGCGGGAGATAGCGAGGCCCTTGGTCCTTAGAGCCAGAGTGACTGCTTTCCATACTGTCCCGTTCTCCCGCTCCACTTGGCCGTTACCCCGGGGGTTGTAGCTGGTGGTACGGCTTGTGGCGATCCCCCTGGACAGCATGTACTGGCGTAGCTCTTCACTCATGAAGGACGCCCCCCTATCCGTATGGATGTAGCTCGGCATACCGAACAGGCAGAACAGGCTGTTGAGGCATTTAATGACCGTGGCGCTGGTCATGTCTGGGCAGGGGAAGGCGAATGGGAACCAGGAGTATTCGTCCACAATGTTCAGGAAGTAAACATTGCGGTCGACGGACGGGAGGGGGCCCTTGAAATCTAAGCTGAGCTGCTCAAAGGGCCGTGTAGCTTTGATTAAGTGGGCTCTATCTGGGCGGTAGAACCGAGGCTTGCACTCAGCGCAAGTGCGGCAGTTCCTGGTCAGGGACCGAACTTCCTCAATCGAGTAGGGTAAGTTACGGGACTTTATGAAGTGGAACAGCCGCGTGACCCCTGGGTGGCAGAGGTCGTTGTGGAGGGTCTGTAGCCGATCCCCGGTGGCGCTGGCACACATCCCTCGTGAGAGGGCGTCAGGGGATTCGTTAAGGGCCCCTGGCCGGTAAATGATGTCGTACTCGAAGGTGGAGAGCTCGATCCGCCACCTAAGAATCTTATCATTTTTAATCTTCCCACTCTGTTTATTATTGAACATAAACGCTACCGACCGCTGGTCGGTAAGTAGGGTGAAGCGTTTGCCGGCTAGGTAGTGGCGACAGTGGCGCACTGCCTCCACGATGGCTTGGGCCTCCTTTTCCACGGAGGAGTGTCTGATCTCGGGCCCTTGGAGGGTCCTCGAGAAGAAAGCTACGGGCCGCCCCGCCTGGTTGAGGGTGGCCGCCAAGGCGAAGTCAGACGCATCACTTTCCACTTGAAATGGAGTGTTCTCGTCCACTGCCTGTAGCGTGGCCCGCTCAATATCCTGCTTAATGCTTTTGAAGGCGGCGTGGGCCTCAGCAGAGAGCGGGAAAGAGGATGCTTTCAAGAGGGGGCGGGCTTTGTCGGAGTAGTTGGGGACCCATTGGGAATAATAAGAAAATAACCCCAGGCATCTTTTCAGGGCTTTGGGAGTGTTGGGCAGGGGCAGCTCCCGTAGGGGGCGCAATCGGTCGGGGTCTGGTCCGATTTCCCCATTCTCCACCACGCTGCCTAGTATGCAGAGGCGCGTGGTGTTGTAAACGCACTTGTCCTCATTGTAGGTGAGGTTGAGTTTTTGTGCGGTTTTCAGGAACCTCTCGAGGTTTGAGTCGTGATCCTGCTGGTCGTGACCGCAGATGGTGACGTTGTCGAGGTAGGGGAAGGTTGCCTGCAAGTGGTGGTCATCGACCATGCGGTCCATCTCCCTCTGGAAGACCGAGACCCCATTCGTCACCCCAAAGGGGACTCTGAGGAATTGGTAGAGGCGTCCGTTCGCCTCGAAGGCGGTGTACGGGCGGTCCTCTGGTCTGATAGGGAGCTGGTGGTACGCTGACTTGAGGTCGATGGTGGAGAACACCCGGTATTGGGCGATTTGGTTCACCATTTCTGATATGCGGGGTAGCGGGTAGGCGTCTAGTAGGGTGTACCTGTTGATCGTTTGACTATAGTCGATCACCATCCGTTTCTTCTCGCTACCCCTTACCACTACCACTTGGGCGCGCCACGGGCTGTTGCTGCGTTCAATAATGCGCTCTTTCAGGAGCCTGTCTACCTCGGTCGCGATAAGCCGCCTGTCCTCCCAGCTGTACCTCCTGCTTTTGGTCGCTATTGGCCGGCAGTTAGGGGTAAGGTTCGCGAATAGCAAAGGCGGCTTTACCTTCAGGGTAGCCAGACCGCACACTGTGAGGGGCGGCTGGGACCCACCGTACTTGAGCGTGATGCTTTGGTGGTTGCACTGGAAATCCAGGCCCAAGATCACGCTCGCACATAGGTTCTTCATGATTAATAGTTTAAAATTATCATATACAGTTCCGTTAACGCACAATTGTACCGTGCAGTAACCCAGAATGGTCGATGTCTGGGTTTTGTCAGCCATAGAGATGGTACCCGGAGTAGGGACCACCTTTAGGGAGAGTTGTTGTGCCAGTTCTGGGTGGATAAAGCTCTCCGTGCTTCCACTGTCAATTAAACATTTAACCCGGCACCCATTTACCTCGATGTCCACCATTGATCTGGATAGCGGGTGCGGCCTGGTCTGGTCCACTGTGACCGATGCCACTGTAGGGCCCTGATCGATCCAAGATGGCGTCCACGCTGTCTGCTCACAAGATGGCGGACCCCACGAGGTCGGGCAAGATGGCGTCCAAGATGGCCGCTCCCACGGCGCACACGCGGCGGTGGCAGGTTTTCCGGCGGTTGGTTTTCCGGCGGGGTTCCCTCTGCACACCTTCCCGAAGTGCCCCTTCTTACCGCACTTAAAGCAGGTGGTGCCTTTCGCCGGGCACAGGTTTCTGGTGTGCTTTGGCTGCCCGCAGAAGTAGCAGTTGGGTCCCTGACGCGTCGCGGCTGTCGTAGGGCTTCTGGGGGGAGAGCGGGGCCCAGCCGGTGTCGGGCTGTCGGGCGGGGAAGATGCCTTCCAAGATGGCGGCGCCCTCGGTGCACACGTGGCGGTGTGGATGGCGCGGGCTGAAGAGTAGGCGTCCGAGTTTCTCTGGGCCACATCCAGGGATCGCGCGGTGTCCGCAGCCTGTTTCAGGTCCAACCCCGTTTTTTCCAGCAGTCTTTGCCGGATGTAAGTGGAGCTGAGGCCTGTGATGAAGGCATCGCGAACAAGCTCGTCAGTGTACACCGCGGCTTTTACATCTCGGCACTTGCAGTCTTTGCCAAGCATTTTCAGGGTGCTTAGGAACTCCTCCACCGATTCCCCAGGTCGCTGTGCGCGGGTGGCGAGCAGGTGCCTAGCATACACCTCATTCGTAGGCTGCTGGTAATGCGCCTTTAAGATGTCGCAGGCGGCCAGGTACGTCTCGGCGTCTTGGATGAGGGGGTAAACCCGGTGGCTTACCCAATTCCGCAGAATTCCGAGTCTCATCCTTGCAGCGTCCGTAGCGTCTTTGACGGCTGCGGAATTGTCCAGGAAGAATTCCATACACTCAAACCAGTGTCCGAAGCGTGCTGATGCGTCCGGAGCATGTTGATCCAAATCCAAACGTTCGGGTTTCAGGAGTTGATCCATAGTGTTGAAAAAATAAGTTTATAAAATTGATGTGCCTCAATAATTCCGAGACTCGAAGGTAGCAGAACAAAACAAGGCTTTTATTAACTTAGAACGAAACACGTAAGCGAGAGAGATGTCGTCCTTCTGGAGATTGGGGCTAGACTGAAGCTAGCTTACAAACGGGGCCAGGTATGGGCGGAGCCCTACACACAGCACATTCCAGCATACAATACAGCACATTCCAGTACACAATACAATGAGGTCTGGGGGAGGGGAAATGACACTGAAACCGATCTCAGTCACAAGCAGTGATGAATGGAAATATTTCATCACACCGCAGGTGCTGCCAACTTTAACGGCAGGGTCTGATTTGTATCTGAAGCCTCTGTTTCCCATCTGCAGCCAGCCAGATGGAGAGACTGGCTGTCTGCAGGCGGGTAGGCCTGTGGCACTAGGCCGCACAGAGGGAGGGAGGGAGGGTTGGGTCCAGTGCCGTCCTCCGAGTGGAGGGGACGGGGGAGGTGAGGAAGATCGGGGCCGTCGAGGGACTGGGGTGTGGTTGGGATGTGAGGAAGATCGGGGCTAGCCTCATGCTGATCGGTGGGGGTGGGGGGGGAAAGATAGTGGGTGGCCGGCCTCAAGATCATTGTGTTGGGGGGGGGGGGGGGGGGGGGGGGGGAGGGTCCAGGAAGGCAATCGGAGGTCTCGTGAAGGGGTCTCTGATTGCGTGATGAGGGTTAGGCAGTGACCCTGGATCCAGAAGGTAGGTATAAAGGCACTTACCTCCTGGATGCAGCAGTCCTGGCCTTGCGGTAACTGCCGGGTTTTTACGAAGTGTGTAAAACCCAACCAGATAGAGATAAAAACAAAATGATGGTTAAAGAAGAGGTATCCAGCCACATTGTAAAATTTAAATTGACGTCCCACATCCTGGCAGTGGGTTGGCTGCCTGCCGCTATCCCACTCCCTGGCCCGCCTCTGTTAAAACCGGAAGTGGGCAGGTTGGAGGCGGGTTCAGGTCAGGATACAAGATTTGAACAATTTAACTCACACTCCAAACCCACCCCTTTTTTAGGTAAAAATTCCCCCCATTGTTTCTGAAGATATCAACTCATGCAGCTGTTTGCTACTACACTAAACAAGAGCTTCACTTATTTTTACAGAAGAATAGAAGATTGACAGTGGACATGAATCAAGTTTTTAAAATGCTGAGAGATAAAGATGACAGGGTTTTACACTTGGACTATGAGAGCAGAGCTAAAGGAACTAAAGGACACAAATATAAAATGAAACCAAAGACTAGATTAGAAATAAAGGCGATGAGTTTCCGCTTTGGGCACAATTGGCAGTCTGGGCGCAAATTACGTTCAAAATTGCACTAGTTTTAAGAAGTTTTTTTCACTCAAGTTTCTGCTCAAACTCATTTACTTATTGCCGAACATAAAATCTTCCACAAACCAGTGCAAATGTAATTTAAAAAATGTTTTGTTGCATTAAACAATATTCCTTGATGTATTTAAGAATGGTAACTTAGTACAGTTTTATTCACAGCTGAAAATGGGTTTTCACAAAAAATAAGTTTTTAATCAGTGTCTAGGCCGCCACCTGTGAGTAACCCAATTTTAAATACCTGATATTAAAAAAGTATACAGAACCATTTACTAGTTACATTGGTGCATAGTAGTCAGTTTCCTATTAATAAAAAAAAATGAAAAGCTTTTAAAACATGCCTATTCGTGACTTTGCACCTAAAATGCATAATTTTAAGCGCCTTCTCAAAGGCCAACAAACGGGCGCAATTAGCACAAACTCATAATAGTGATTAATTCGATCTGGAGGCGTGATCAGTTTTGTGGGTGGCACCGGCTTCCAACACGAAGTTTTTTAAACTAGTGCAAAGGGTTGCAGAAACTTGATTTGCGATGGACGTAATTTACGCTTGAAATTCATCGATCTTTTACGCTGGTTTGGCCGATTTTGAGTGAAGCTAGCGGAATCTCCTCTCATAGGCTTGGAGATATGTGGGATAATTCCAGCAAAAACAATTGAGGGGTAATCTGGGTGAGCTATGAATCTTTATCGCATTGTGATTAGTCTCAATGCACAAAGCAAAAATTGTCTTACCTCATGTTATATTAATTTCTATAGGAAGCAGAGCCCAACCTAATGTCAGTGTTTCTGGGCTAGAGCACCTAAAGTTGCATTTATGTTACAGACTACTTCAAGAATGTAATAGCCTGGATTCCTGACGCTGGCGGAATCTGCAGTTTTTACACAGCAACAGACAGGAATGAAATACAAGGAGATATGCACAATTGTTTCAAAGTGATAATCTGCAACTTCATTTTCTGGCCACTAGATCATTCCAATAGTCACGGCGAAGGTCTGTTTAGCCCAATAATAAGCAAAATGTATCATCGGCCTTGAAGGGTGGGCTGAGTGCATACCTCATTGGCGGTCTGAAAAAATAGTGGCCAACACCATTGAGCCCAGATTTTCTGATCAGCGACAACTTAACACTGTAGCTAACCCATTTGAAAAAAGTGGGTTGATACAAGAGTTAAAGTAAGGCTGGTCGGAAAATCAGAGCTTCATGATCAGTCATTTACACTGGCAATCCAGTGCTGCTGCCTCCAGAGGCACCAGAGAAAATATACTTCATGTCTCTGGAAGCAGTAGTTGGGACTTACAGCTCCAACAGCACGGTAAGGTATATGCAACATAAACTAAGCACAACTGACTTGAAGAGTTTAAATGCAGAGACTCCTAAATCTTTCCGCAGACAGCTGATATCCATATGGCTGTGTCATTATCTCCAGTACATCATTCATGTGTCAATTTTTCAAACCTTTGAATGAATTATTTATTTCATCCCTCCCATTCTTTTATGAAATCCTCAGGGCATTTCAGTCTGTCCGCATTGTGTTTCATTCCATTTTAATTTGTAATTGTTTCCCTTCTTTCTCATTTGATTACATTATCCCTCCTAAATTTGCTGTCTGTTCAATATAATGAAGAAAATTGCACAAGATAAAAGTTTTCCATTATTTTGTGTGGTAGTTATCCAGCATAAGTTTCTAATAGCATATTTTTAGAAAACTGTGTATAGCATTATTTTTGCATTTATTAGTCACTTTCAAAATAAAATGTTACTTCCTTGAGACCATTATTAAATATAATATTACCAGCAATGTAAGATACTTACTTGTAAGAAATATGTAACAAAGGAAACTACACCAATAACTAAGAACAGGATAGAGTAAAGATCAGCTTGTTGCCTGATCACTTTTGTATCAGTTTCAGTGAAGACCTGGAGGAAGAATCAAAATCAGTTAACTTTGAAAGATTAAATTGTACTTTAATGAAGCGATAAATAAGACCTAGAGGAAAGATCTTGAGGGGCTGAGGCTGTGACTGGAAGGGGACAGATCAAAATCTGCTTGCTATCATTCCCCCATTTCAATGTATCTGACACCCATTCCTTTCATCTCAATGGGGTTGAAATCATGCTGTGGAATTTTAATAATGAATGTATTACGCCAATGGCTCTATATAAATGCAAGTTGTTGTTGTATGAAATATCTTTGTCCCCTATTTGGACAAAGAGATTTCATATGAACATATTAACATGTTTGTTTCTATTTTGTACAGCAAGGTTTCAACCCCTACATGCTTGCCTTTATTCTCCCTCTGATTTCCATTCATCTGTCTCCCATTCTTCCTCCCTTCTCTTATTCCTCCAGCCCAAGTAACTGTCTCCCATTCTTGCACCCACCCTATGCTTCCCCCATTCACCTCCACTACATTGTTAATCACCTGGCTAACAATGGCGAGATTTTGTGCTGCCGCTTCCCTTTTTTACTTTCTAGCAACACATGATTAGAAGACAGGACTATCCCAGCCTCCATATGTTAAGGCTTGAGCAAGGGGAGGGAGTAATGTTGAATCTCAATACCAGCAACATCAGTAGACAGCAGGTGAAAAAATGGAGCAGACACAGACGCACATAGGGGCTGATTTTAACTTGACCATATACGTGGGGTTTAACTGTCTGCTGATGAGCCTGGGTAGCAGGAAAAGTGGGTAGTGCAGGAAGAGGCAGGGACATGGCTGAGCACGTCCCCAAACAATGTTCAGATACCACCTGCTCCAGATCAACTGAAGCAGGGCACATGGAAAGTCCAGGCATAGTGTAGCATAAATAAATTAAAGCCAAATTATCAACCAATTAATGCAAAACTAAAGGCAGCAATTACTGCATGCAATGAGTATTTTGGCTGATCAGTACACATAATTAAAAAGTGTTGCACACTTACAGTAATGATCTTTGCAAATATAATGCAAAAGGCAGGGTGAGTTCCTCCATTGATAATTGCACCTATGACCCCCAAAGCAACGTATGGCCATTCTGACTTATTCAGCTTGAAAAGTTTCAGAAATGAGATTTTTGGGAGCTTTCCTTCCTATTATGAAAAAGACAATAATTAGATAGCTCCAAGTTCTGTGGAACATGCAACTCAGTGGAATACTTAGAAAGATACACACTCCACCATGCTTGAAGAGCTTTTTCGTGAAGACAAGACCATTTAAAGCAATGTTGCTATGTATTATCTTAAGTTGGAACATAAAGGCCCAGTAATTCCTGTCACAACGCGTGAGTACGGACGGGGTACTCATGCGTGTAACCGGAGGAATTGCCGGTTTTCAGCATGCACAGCGCATGCGCTGAAAACCGGCATTTCCTGCCCTCTGACCCAAGGGGTTAAGAGGCAGAATGCGTGCGACTGCACAGGCAGCGCGTGCGCAGTGAAATTCCTTTTTTTTTCCCCCCAGAGTTGCCCGAGTGTAAAGGCCTCCGGTTTTTACGCGTGGAAAAACCAGACGTAAGTACTTAGTTTTACAGGTAAGTGGGCTTTTAGTACAATTTAGAATTTTTTTTTTCCCCACAGGTTTATTATTTTTAAAGAATTTACAGTAAGGTAAGTTTAGTTTTAGACCCTATTTTTAAAAAAATTATTTTTTTCAAAAAATTGATTAATTGTTTAAAACATTTTTTTAAACTTATTTATAGTTAATATAATCAGTGGGATTTTTTTAAAATTTTATTTAAGGTTTAAGTAGTGTTTTGGCAGCCCATACTTTTCATGAGTTTGACAGTTCTTACTGTCAAATTCATGAATGAGTTTCCCCTCCCCTGATTGGCTGCACAGTGCTCACCTGATCCCAGCCGGCACATCGCACTAACTACGCCGCTGGATCAGGTTAGCACATCGCGCCGACATCTGAACCGGGCCAGTGACAGGAAATGCAAGCAGGCCCGGGATTCAGATGTCGGCGCGCAGGGTGAGTGCACATCGGGGGCTTGCACCCGCGGCAAGCTCCCGACCCTAATTTCAGGGCCATTATTCCACCATCGGAAAATCAGTACTTTTCCATTTTCTTAAGTAACTTCCTACTCTGTACTGAAACCACAATTTTTTTCTGGCTCACTAATGTTAAAGGGGAGTGTCATACCCATAAATCTATCCTTTTTGTTTCTTATCCCCAACATACAATAAAAATAGACCTACAAGGACCGATTTGCCAATTGGGCTCACATGGATTGCTTGTTGGGAAGTCACAGGCCAGTAGGTTCTGATTATCTGCCCATCCATGTATGAATAATTAGGCCCTTCCAGCCTATAGTTTCCCAACCAGTGTGGTGTGTGTGTGCTGTTTCTCACTGGAGTACCCAATCAGGAGATCAGTTGTGCCAGTTACTTCATCAACCCACTAAACATATTAGAAAAAAACATATGTATCTAAATACCTGCCCTTACAGATTTTAATACTTTTAATAGAGATCTTGGTTAGAAATTCGTTACAGCCAAGGAATGGGCGGTGTCAGTAGAAAAGTTGGAAAATTAGCGCCAGGCACAAATGCTTTGGACTGCATGTAAAATTCGTGCTCACTGCTCAAAAAAATGATTGAAGTCCCAATTCAAGTCTTAAAACCCAAGCTCATTGGCATTACACTCAAAGGATGGACCAATATCAGGTGCAGTCTGATCGCAAGTCATGATTGCCAGTGGCTTTTTTCACTACTTAAAGGGAAGGTTCTTTGATGCTGCAGCACCTCATTCTCAGCATTGCTGGTTGTGCAGCTGCCTCAGCAAGCAGAAACAGGACAAAGAGAAAGAGCTGGAGGGTTGAACCAGGTGTACTCATGGCAGGTCCACATCCCAGGGAGAGAGTCCACAGATTCTGTGATGAAGCATTGGAGGCATTGGTTTTCGCTGTGGAGAGATGGAGGGCGGTGCTCTGCCCAGCAAGTGGCAGGAGGCCCTCGCCACAAGTCTTCAGCACCATGTGGAGGGTGGTAGCGCATCACGTCTCGGGCAGCACTGTGGTCCCCAGGACCACAGCACTCGGGTAGTCAAGGTGAGTGAATGCTTCAACAAATGCTACATACCACCAATTGAACCACACACTTCACACACTGCCCAAAGCACCACACCCCCAGCACTCACCCATCAACAATCTCTACCTACCAACACTCGCACCCACATCTCACACCTTGAACACAATGAAAGCTATTCAACTACATCACCCAAACACATTGTTCCACACTCACTCACACACTTTCCTTTCTCTTGCAGGCCAAGGCGGCTCACAACAGAAGGGAGCAGAAGCACACAGGCGGGGGACAAGCTGACACCCAACAACTGTCTGCGCTGGAGAATCAAGCGCTGCAGATTACTGGGCACCAGGTGGTGGGCGCAATGGCCACCAGCAATGTTGACCCCCTTGGGGACAACAATGGTATGTTCATCCCTACTCCTTCTCACATCCCACTACAAGCATTTTGCACTTTCCAGCTAATCATGCTATATGTATGCATTTCTCCCTCCCATCTCCCCTCCCCTCACCTTAAGCCGACTCTTGTGCCTTTATGCTTTCAGATAATGAGCAAGCACCTGAGCAGCCTGTCCCTGAGGCCACCATAGAGTGTGAGGTGGGAGAAGAGGAGGAGGAAGAACACATAGAGTCACTGCATCTCTCACCCGCAGACACCAGCTCAGATACTGGCACTACACATTCTTTAGAGGCTAGTATAGTAGCGGGATCTGCACAGGGTGAGGTACCAGGGACGAGTGGGCTGCAGCAAGGCCAGCGGGAAAGGATAGCTTGGGGGCCAGCTCCCCGGGGGGCGAGTTTGCGTGCGAGTTCTGCTGCACAGGACTCAGAGGAGGACCTCGATAGGGAGGCGTTTAGAAGAAGGGTGATGGGCATGCACACAGAGATGATAGGTGCAATGGCAAGGGTGCCCGAGAGCCTCTCCTCAATGATAAGGAGCGTGGAGGAGTACGCCTCCAACATTGTACAATGCTCTGCGCACACCATAGAGCCCATCATTTCCAGTCTGCAAAGGATGGTAGACTCCCAGAGACACCATGGCAACCCAGACCTGATGCTGCATGTGATGGGCAATCTGGCAGATTCCATTGCAGCACAGGCAGAAGTGATGCAACGTCTTAGTGCTGTAATGCAGTCTATGCTTGGCGGCATCCACTCTCAAACTGCACTCATGCAGGCTCAGTTGATGCCACGCAAGCTCTGACTGCTGCCATTGTGGCTGGGTCTACCACCATTGACTGGGGCTTTCACGGTGTTGCAGCAGGCCAGCAATCTGTGCTGCATCAGCTTGCTAGGGATGCTGAGATAATGCCCCGGGGGAGTGGCAGTGGGTCAGTGGAACAGGAACCTGATGTCCTCTCTCAGAATGACTGCATTCCTGCTTCCACCACTGCCACTCCACCATTGCCCTTGTTGCTGCCCATCATCCAGCCAGCCCAGACTGCTGCCAACCATGCTGAGGTGGTGCGGTCTACAGCTGGGCCTTCTAGGTCCAGAGCTGGTTGAGAGCGTCCTGCAAGGCCATCTGAAGTGTCCTGCATGGACACTCAGCAGCCTTCCACCAGCCCTGCTGCAGCCACTGGGCCAACACTTCATAGGAACACTAGAGTAGGCAAAGGCACAGTAACGACAGGCACTAAGGGATTGCACAAGGGTGAATAGTTAATATTTTTGGTGTAAATATGTGTTCACTGATTTTTGATAAATTTATTAATTCACTTACCATTCTTTTGTGGTGTCTATCATTTCAGCTTTGCATTGTGAAGCGGCCTGCGAGAGGGATGGAATGATGGGGATGTGGTGATCAAAGGGGATCTGGGCTTTATGTCACCCTGGTGTGAGACTGGAGGTCTATTTGGAGGAGGTGGCAGAGTTCTGTGACCACCTCCTTGGTGAGGCGGTACCATCTAATACACTGCACCTTGCTTCATTGAAAGTAGGAGAAGTGCTCTCGGAATACCCTCAGAGAGTAAGGCCTCCAGGTGAGAACTCTGATGACTCTCCTCATTTCTCTGCACCCATGTTCTCGTCTTTCTTGCTGCCTACGCTCCCTCCACAGTAGATCCTGGAGGGTGAGGTCGACTGCCAGTACAGCCCCCATTAATGTTACCAAGTGTAGCAGTTTGATTCTTTGAACAATAAATGTAGCTACTTTTTGGTTGCCACGAGGCTCCTGATACCAACGAACCTTTAAATTACTGAATGAAACTCTTGCAGTAGGTAGAACTGAGAAGAAACCACTGAAACTGCACTAACCTGACAGCTGCGAGTGATTACTGATAATCCCTTTAAATAACTGGAGCCGGCTTCCTGGTGCTTCACACCAGTTCTCCCTGTCGGTGTTTACTCCAGGCGCTAAGGTAAGTGACGAGAATCAATTTAGCAGATCGGGCGGTCAGTGAGCGTTGCACACTCACGGACGTCACGATCCATCTGACGTTGATGTTGCTGGCAGTACCTCTTACTGGTGGCACTACGGGGAGGGGGGGTGGATTTGGCATGCGCAGCTGGATTCACCTCGGCCTGGTGATACTGGGGTGAGGTGAATCCATCTGCTGGCACTAACGGGAGCCGCTAAGGGGACAAATTTTTCCCCCTTTGTTTTTTTACTTCAGAACTCTCCACCAACTAGTGACTCTCCTTCTTGGGGTGTGGGAGACACTGTCTTAGGTGGGGTATCATTTGATTTGAGGTGGTGTCAAGTTAGATCGAAGTTGGCATCTCTGGTGATGTAAATATCAAAAAAAGTCAACATTTCCTAGGTGATTAGGTAACCTGATACCTGAGCCAGGCAGGTCAACGTTACTTCAGGACACTGTTCATGATCTACTAACCAGTTTGGCTTACTAATGGAACCCGGAATGGATCAACATGCCACAGGATGCTGGGATTCTTCCCACTTGGCTCTGGATAACTCTGCCAGCTAATTGATCTGGTGCCCTGCTCTGGTAAGCTGCATGGTATTCACTGGTTAAACTCCAGCAGTGAACATTTGGTGATCTCTTTCAACTTGCACCTATGCTCTGTGGTCTTAGCTAATTGTGTCCCTGTGGGCAGAGAGCACACACATCATATTGGGCAAACACAAACCCCGCAGGTCTCTTAAACATGAAGAAGATTTTCTGCAAATGTCAGATACCTGGCTGATCAAAAAATATCACTTATAATATGAAGTGGCATATTGATGAGCAGCAATCAACAAGGCCGGATAAAATAATTACAGTTGCCTTACTTGTAAGACTGGGAGCAAATTTGAGATTAAAATTGTATTACCTCTGCCTTATTTTCCTCCACTTCAGTTTCATTCTGAGAAGTAATTGATTTGTTAGATAATGTGCGCTTGCGGGGAAAATTTTCAGATTCATCCGGTACTGTTCCACTTTCTGTTCGTTCTTCTTCTTCCTCTGTACTTTTAAATGCCTTTAGATATATCAAACAATAAATAGTTTATTGTAATTAATTGCAACACGGACTCACCAACTGACAAATTGAGTTGTATTCCCTGCATGGAGGTCATTCAAACAGTAACTTCTGAACAATTTAATTTCCACATCAGAATGATTTAAGCGTGAATCTTTGTAATTTCACAAGCTACAGGGCTGTTTTGTTTTTGTAATGTCTGGCAATACTGAGTCTATCCTTACACTTGAGCACAAGGTGAGATTGATTTTGTCCATCTCTAACAAGAGAGAGTCTCTAGCCACCTCCCCTTGACATTCAACAGCATTACCCTCACCAAATCCCCCACCATCAACATCCAGAGGGTCACCACTGACCAGAAACTTAACTGGATCAGCCACATAAATAATTTATCTACAAGAGTAGGTCAGAGGTTGACATTCAATGGCGATGGTAATGCCGTTGAATGTCAAGGGGCGATGGTTAGACTACCTCTTGCTGGAACTAGTCATTGCCTGGCGCTTAGGTGGCGCGAATGTTACTTGCCACCTATCAGCCCAAGCTGAAATGCCGTCCAGGTCTTGCTGCATGTTGGCACAGACTGCTACATTATTTGGGGAGTTGCGAATGGAACTGAACACTGTGCAATCATCAATGAACATCCCCACTTCTGACCTTACGATGGAGGGAAGATCATTGATGAAACAGCGGAAGATGGTTGGGCCTAGGACACTGCCCTGAGCAACTGGTGCTGAGACGATTGGCCTCCAACAACCACAACCATCTTCCTTTGTGCTAGGTATGGCTCCAGACAGTGGAGCGTTTTCCACCGGATTCCCATGGACTTCGATTTTGGTTGATGTCATACGCGGTCAAATTCTGCTTTGATGTCAAGGGCAGTCACTCTCACCTCACCTCTGGAATTCAGCTCCTTTGTCTACGTTTGAATCAAGGCTGTAATGACACCTGGAGCCGAGTGGTCCTGGCGGAACCCAAACTGAGCATCGGTGAGCTGGTTATTGGTGAGTAAATGCCTCTTGATAGCACTGTTCATGACACCTTCCATCACTTTGCTAATGATTGACAGTAGACTGATGGGGCGGTAATTGGTCAGATTGGATTTGTTCTGCTTTTTGTGGGCAGGGCATACCTGGGCAATTTTCCACATTGTCGGGTAGGTGCCAATGTTGTAGCTGTACTGGAATAGCTTGGCTAGAGGCACAGCCAGTTCTAGAGCATGTTTCAGCCGGGATGTTGTCAGGGCCCATAACCTTTGCTGTATCCAGTGTGTTCAGCCATTTATTGGTGCCATGTGGAGTGAATCGAATTGGCTGAAGACTGGCTTCTGTGATGATGGGGACCTCAGGAGGAGGCCGATATGGATCATCAACTCAGCACTTCAGGCTGAAGATGGTTGCAAATGCTTCAGCCTTGTCTTTTGCACTCATGTACGGGGCTCCGCCATCATTGATGATGGGGACATTCATGGAGCCTCTTCCTCCTGTTAGTTGTTTAATGGTCCACCAACATTCACGGCTGGATGTGACAGGATTGCAGAGCTTTGATCTGATCCATTGGTTGTGGGAGCGCTTAGCTCTGTCTATAGCATGCTGCTTCCTCTGTTTAGCATGTATGTAGTCCTGTGTTGTAGATTCAGCAGGTTAGCACTTCAGTTTTAGGCACACCTGGTGCTGCTCCTGGCATGCTCTTCTACACTCCTCATTGAACCAGGGTGCCCAGTTTTGAGCTGCTAGATTTGTTCTGAATCGATCCCATTTAGCACAGTGGCAGTACCACATAACACAATGGAGGGTGTCCTAAGTGTGGTGACCGGACTTCGTCTCCACAAGAACTGTGCGGTTGTCACTCCTACCAATACTGACATGGACAGATGCATCTGCGATAGGTAGATTGGTGAGGACGAGGTCAAGTAAGCTTTCCCCTCGTGTTGGTTCTCTCACCACCTGTCACAGGCCCAGACTGGCAGCTATGTCCTTCAGGACTTGGCCAGTTCGGTCACTAGTGGTGCTACCAAGCCACTCTTGGTGATGGACATTGAAATCCTCCACCCAGAGTATGGTTCTGTGCCCTTGTTACCCTCAGTGCTTCTTCCAAATGGTGTTCAACATGGAGGAGTACTGATTCATCATCTGAGGGTGGCAGGTGGTAATCAGCAGGAGGTTTCATTGCCCATGTTTGACCTGAAGACATGAGACTTCATGGGATCCGGAGTCAATGTTAAGGACTCCCAGAGCCACCCCCTTCCAACTGTATACCACTGTGCAACCACCTCCGGTGGGTCTGTCCTGCCAGTGGAACAGGACATAGTGATAGAGGAGTCTGGAACGTTGGCTGAAAGGTATGATTCTATGTGTATGACTATGTTAGGCTGTTGCTTGATTAGTTTGTGGGACAGCTCTCCCAATTGTGGCACAAGTCCCCAGATGAATAAGGAGGACTTTGCAGGGTCAACTGGGCTAGGTGTGCCTTTGTCCTGTCCAGTGCCTAGATCGATGCCGGGTGGTCCCTCCAGTTTTATTCTTTGTATACTTCTTTATAGTGGTTTGGTACAACTGAGTGGCCTGCTAGGCCATTTCAGAGGGCAGTTAAGAGTCAACCACATTGCTGTGGGTCTGGAGTCACAAAGGCCAGGCCAGGTAAGGACGGCAGATTTCCTTCCCTAAAGGACATTAAATTTGTGCTGCCTGCTGTTTTAAATGATTGCTGCATGCAGCCAGCTCTAGCCACACAATTCATTGGCTGCATGCATCAGCAGGGGCCTGATATGCTCAAGTGGCAGTCGGAAGAAGTAGTGGTGGAGGTCAATGCTAGGAGTGTTGCTCCAAGAACATGGTTGCGGTGCAGGAAGAAGGGTAACAATCTGACACGAGTTGTCAAGGTGAGTGAGTTCATCTTCAAATGGAATATCCTAACAACTGCACCACTAGCCTCATCCACTTCTCAATTCACCACACCCCCATCACCCACCTACCAACAATCTCTATCAATTAGTACTCAACCCTTCAATTCAAATGCTTTACCTCACCCTCACACTACTCACAGCTTGCACAACTGGCAGCTATTCAACCTTGACAGTCACAGGCAATTCTGTCCTTGCCCTGCTATGAGCCTGCAGTTGCGGCTGCAACAGTTGGCAGATTTCAGTCACGAGCTTTTTTGTGAAGCGAAGACGCCTCATGCATTGTTCCTCGCTGAAGCTGAAGTAAGAGAATTGCTCCCTGAAGACCCTCAGTGTATATGGACCCCTGCAGAGTGCCCTTCTTCCCCATCTCCTCCCTCTTCCAGCAGCTTGTTCTGCTCTAAGTGGCCTCTCTTCATTCTCCCAGTCATGATCAATTCCCAGAAGAAGCCCTACCAGGCCACCCATGTCTGGAAGCAACTTGTTTCAGCACAAGATTTTAAGTGAATAAAAAAGTACTTCAGCACCAACCACACCACACCCTGTAGATTATTCAAACTTTAGCCAAGTAGAGGAAAGCTCCAAAAGTACAATTGCACCAGCAGCCAAAAGAAATAATCCAGCAACTAACCTGTAAGTAGTTCATGATCCCTTTAAATAGCGCTGGTGGGGGTCCTTCATTCCGTTTAACATCGTGTTCAGCTGTGTGAGGTTAAGACTAGAGTGTAAAGTTGGAAAATGGCAGTGCTGGTGTCAAATCAGCATTGCACACTGATTCATGTCATGATCTGCCTGCTGCCAGCGGTCGTTAGGTGCGCACATAAGCCTCTTTATCAAGATGTCGTCTTGCGCACTTCCCATCAGGTGCATCTTGGATCCTATTTTTGTGCCGCGTAGTGCCTAAACAAATGGGCACTACATGGCCCAATTTAGCCCCCATTAAATCTTGTTCAAAATTGCTATAATTTTGTGACGGTGACTATTCTGGGCACGTGTCATCTGCTTCAAGTCACAAAGGAACCAAAGTAGTTTTTACTCATTCATTTACTTAGTTGGTTATTTTGTACATTTAGCTGAGTCAATTATTTATTTTAATCTATCTGTCATGTCGTGTGGATATTTCAGCAGAACATCAGTGTTTAGTACAAAACTCAATTGAAGATGAAAATTTATTTAAGAAATTACACTTCGATTCACTTAAACCCTCTCATGGCTCCGGATGGTGAATGTGTGAGAGGCACAGAGTTGAGAGAGCGGGAGAGGCTGATTTAAACAGAGCCAAGAGCGGGAGAGGCGGACCTACGAGAGGCACAGAGCTCCGAGAGCGGGAGAAGCTGATTTAAACAGAGCCGAGAGCGGGAGAGGCAGACCTGTGAGAGGCACAGAGCTCCCAGAGCAGATGAGGCTAATTTAAACAGAGCCAAGAGCGGGAGAGGCGGACCTGCGAGAGGCACAGAGCTCCGAGAGCGGGAGAAGCTGATTTAAACAGAGCCGAGAGCGGGAGAGGCGGACCTGCGAGAGGCACAGAGCTCCGAGAGCGGGAGAAGCTGATTTAAACAGAGCCAAGAGCGGGAGAGGCGGACCTGCGAGAGGCACAGAGCTCCGAGAGCGGGAGAAGCTGATTTAAACAGAGCCGAGAGCGGGAGAGGCGGACCTGCGAGAGGCACAGAGCTCCGAGAGCGGGAGAAGCTGATTTAAACAGAGCCGAGAGCGGGAGAGGCGGACCTGCGAGAGGCACAGAGCTCCGAGAGCGGGAGAAGCTGATTTAAACAGAGCCAAGAGCGGGAGAGGCGGACCTGCGAGAGGCACAGAGCTCAGAGAGCGGGAGAAGCTGATTTAAACAGAGCCGAGAGCGGGAGAGAGAAGTAAAAAGTAATGGAAATGTGACATCACCAGAAAGCAGGTAAGTGATTGGTTGGTGAGTATTTTGGCCTAGAAATTCAGTTTGGGCCCGCCAGCTCGCTTGTGCCCAGAAGTTACCGCTGCGCGCAGAGCCACTTGCGCCCGCCGGAAATTCAGTTTCAGCGCCCCAAGTCGAAGCCGGCCGCTATTCAAGGGTGTGGCCGCCCCCGCTTGGGGCGCTGAAACTGAATTTCGGCGCGCTAGGTGCCGCAGCGCCACCCGCTGCGGAGCGGCAGGCTGCGGTACTGCAGGCCTTCCTCCTTCTCTTAAGGGGAAGGTGCCTGCAACAGCGAGATCGCCGCTCGCTAGTGCCGGCAAATGAGCCCGGCACCACGGAGAAGTGCCGGGCTCCCGGAAAACAGCTGGCAATGCCGCGGGGGGGGCGGTGGAGGAGGCCAGGGAAGGTGGTGTGGGCAGGCGGCCGCCGAAAAAGCGGCCGGCCGCACCTCCGCCTTAACTCGCCCCACTAAGGCTGCAGGACGGCCCCGTTTTCAGATCGCTGTTTGCGGCCGCTGCGGAAGAGGCGGCCGCAACTAAATATGGCGGTCGGGGCGGTAGCGGGGCACTGCGCACACCGATGATGTCATCGGTGGTGGCGCAGCGCTACTGGCTAACGCCGCCATTACCGCAGCGCTGAATATCGGCGCAATCTCAGCAAGTGGCGCAAAAGCCCTCTTTGGGCGAAAACTGGGCGCAAAGCCTACTGAATTTCTCTCTTTCTCACTTTTTCCCAACTTAAATTTTGTGGTTTATAGTTTCTAGGGTCTCTGTTGTGTAGCGGGGACTGCTGATAAACAAGGGCCCTTGAGTATATCATTTAATTGTAGTGCAATTGGTGTGATTGATACGATTTAATTTTATTTGAATTCATTAATGGATAAGTCATGGCAGCACAGCTCGGTGCCGTGGTATGCTCCTCCTGCACTATGTGGGAAATCAGGGACACTTCCTGTGTCCCTGACGACCATGTGTGCGGGAAGTGTATCCAGCTGCAGCTACTGGCAGATCGCATTGCGGTGCTGGAGCTGCAAATGGATACATACTGGAGCATTCGCGATGCTGAGGACATCATGGATATCAAGTTTAATGAGTTGGTCATACCACAGGTAAAGGCTGCACAGGCAGGAAGGGAATGGGTGACCGCCAGGCAGAGTAGCAGGCACAGGCAGGTAGTGCAGGGGTCCCCTGTGGCCATCCCCGTCTCAAACAGATATACCGCTTTGGATATTGTTGGGGGAGATGGCTTATCGGGGGAAGACAGCAGCAGCCAACTTCCTGGCACCGTGGGTGGTTCTGCTGCACAGGAGGGGAGGCAAAAGAGTGGGAGAGCTATAGTAATAGGGGATTCTATTGTAAGGGGAATAGATAGGCGTTTCTGTGGCCGCAAACGAGACTCCAGGATGGTATGTTGCCTCCCTGGTGCAAGGGTCAAGGATTTCTCGGAACGGCTGCAGAGCATTTTAGAAGGGGAGGGTGAAGAGCCAGTTGTCCTGGTGCATATAGGTACCAACAATATAGTAAAAACTGGGCTGAAGGCTTGAAGCTGAATATAGGGAGTTAGGAGGTAAATTAAAAAATAGGGTCTCAAAGGTAGTAAGCTCAGGATTACTAACATTGCCACATGCTAGTCAGAGTAGAAATAGAAGGGTATTTCAGATGAATATGTAGCCAGACGAATGGTGCAAGGGGAATGGATTCAAATTCCTGTGACATTGGAACTGGTTCTGGGGGAGGTGGGACCAGTACAAACTGGACAGTTTGCACCTGTGCAGGACCAGGACCGATGTCCCAGGGGGAGTGTTTGCTAGTGCTGTGGGGGAGGGTTTAAACTAAAATGACAGGGGTTTGGGAACCTGTGCAGGGAGACAGAGGAACGGGAAACAAGGATAGAAGCAAAAGACAGGAAGGAGAAAAGCAAAAGTGACAGTCAGAGAAGAGTTTAAATCAAACATGGCCGCAGTAAATAATAATTCAAAAAGGTCTAACAGTGTTAAAAAAACAAGTCTTAATGCGAGGAGCATTCGTAATAAGGTGGATGAATTAGCTGCGCAAATTGATGTAAACGGATATGATATGATTGGGATTATGGAAATATGGCTCCAGGGTGACCAAGGCTGGGAACATCCAGGGGTATTCAATATTTAGGAAAGACAGGCAAAAAGGAAAAGGAGGTGGTGTAGAATCGCTGGTAAAAGAGGAGATTAACACAATTGTAAGGAAGGATATTAGCTCTGATGATATGGAATCTGTATGGGTAGAGCTGAGAAATACCAATGGGCAGAAAACATTAGTGGGAGTTGTATACAGACCCCCAAATAGTAATGTGGAGGTTGGGGATGGCATTAAATGGGAAATTAGAAATGCGTGCAATAAGGACACAGCAGTTATCATGGGTGACTTTAATCTACATATAGATTGGGCTAACCAAATTAGTAACAATACTGTGGAGGAGGAATTCCTGGAGTGTATACGGATTGGTTTCCTGGACCAATATGTCGAGGAACCAACTAGAGATCAGGCCATCTTAGACTGTGTATTATGTAATGAGAAAGGAATAATTAGCAATCTTGTTGTGTGAGGCCCCTTGGTGCGGAGCGATCATAATATTATAGATTTTTTGATTAAGATGGAGAGTGAAGTATTTGACTCGGAGACTAGGGTCCTGAATTTAAATAAAGGAAACTACGATGGTATGAGGCATGAGTTGGGTAGGATTGATTGGGGAATGTTACTCAAAGCGTTGGGTAGGATTGATTGGGGAATGTTACTCAAAGCGTTGATGGTGGATAGGCAATGGCAAACATTTAAAGATCGTATGGATGAACTACAGAATTTGTACATTCCCGTTTGGCATAAAAACGAAACAAAAAAGGTGACTCAACCGTGGCTAACAAGGGAAATTAGGGATAGCATAATATCCAAGGAGAGGACATATAAATTGGCCAGAAAAAGCAGCAAACCTGAGTATTGGGAGCAGAGTAGGATTCAGCAAAGTAGGACAAAGGGATTAATTTGAGGGGAAAATATAGTATGAGAGTAAGCTTTCAGGGAACATAAAAACTGACTGTAAAAGCTTCTATAGATATGTGAAGAGAAAAAGATTGGTGATTCAAGCGTAGGTCATTTGCAGTCAGAATCAGGATAATTTATAATGGGGAACAAAGAAATGGCACACCAATTAAATACATACTTTGGTTCTGCCTTCACAAAGGAGGGCACAAATAACCTCCCAGAGATGTCGGGGAACAGAGGGTCTAATGAGAGGGAGGAACTGAATGAAATCAGTATTTGTAGGGAAATGGTGTTAGGGAAATTGACGGGATTGAAAGCCGATAAATCCCCAGGGCCTGATAATCTACATCCTAGAGTACTTAAGGAAGTGGCCCTAGAAATAATAGATGCGTTGCTGGTCATCTTCCAAAACTCTATAGACTCTGGAACAGTTCCCATGGATTGGAGGGTAGCTAATGATACCCCACTATTCAAAAAAGGTGGTAGAGAGAAAATGGGGAATTATAGGCCGGTAAGCCTGACATCGGTAGTAGGGAAACTGCTAGAGTCTATTGTTAAAGATGTAATAGCAGAGCACTTGGAAAACGGTGACAGGATCGGACAAAGTCAACATGGAATTACAAAAGGTAAATCGTGCTCGACTAATCTACTGGAATTTTTTGAGGATGTAACTGGTAGAATAGATAAGGGAGAACCAGTGGATTTGGTGTATTTGGACTTTCAGAAGGCTTTCGATAAGGTCCCGCATAAGAGATTAGCGTGTAAAGTTAAGGCACATGGGATTGAAGGCAAGGTACTGTTGAGGGGGATGACTCACCAGGGGAAGGCAGCAGCAGCCAACTTCCTGGCACTGGGGGTGCTCCTGCTGCCCAGGAAGGGGGGAAAAAGAGTGGGAGAGCAATAGTGGTAGGGGATTCTATAGTAAGGGGAACAGATAGGCGTTTCTGTGGCCGTAGACGTGAATCCAGGATGGTTTGTTGCCTCCCTGGTGCCAGGGTCAAGGATGTCACTGAGTGGCTGCAGGGCATTCTGGAGGGGGAGGGTGAACAGCCAATGGTCGTGGTCCACATTGGTACCAACGACATAGGTAAAAAGAGGGATGAGGTCCTGCATCAAGAATTTAGGGAGCTAGGTAACAGATTAAAGAGCAGGACCTCAAAGGTTGTAATCTCTGGATTACTCCCAGTGCCACGTGCTAGTAAGTATAGGAATGGGAGGATAGAGCAGATGAATGCGTGGCTAAAGAGTTGGTGTAGGGGGGAGGGTTTTACTTTCCTGGATCACTGGGCCTGCTTCTGGGAAAGGTGGGACTTGTACAAGTCGGACGGGTTGCACCTGAACCAGAGCGGGACAAATATCCTTGCGGGGAGGTTTGCTAGCACTGTTGGGGGGGGGGTTTAAACTAACTTGGCAGGGGGATGGGATACAGAGGGGAGCTGAAATAGGGGGGGGATGTGCTGCCAATTATAGAGAAAAAAACAAGTCAGCTTGGTAGACAGGGCAAATATATAAGGGCAAGGCTGGATGGCATCTATTTTAATGCAAGGAGTCTTGCAAATAAGGTGGATGAACTGAAGGTGTTGATAAACACATGGGAGTATGATATTGTTGCTGTCACGGAGACATGGTTGAGGGAAGGGCAAGACTGGCAGCTCAATATTCCGGGGTACAGAATCTTCAGGCGAGACAGAGGGGGAGGTATAAGAGGAGGGGGTGTCGCAATATTAATTAAGGAGTCAATTACTGCAGTAAGGAGGGATGATATATTAGCAGGGTCCTCTAATGAGGCCATATGGGTGGAGCTTAAAAACAAAAAGGGGGCAAGCACTTTGCTGGGAGTGTACTATAGGCCTCCAAACAGTCAGGGGGAGATAGAGGAACAGATATGTAGGCAAATCTCAGAGAAATGTGCAAATAATAGGGTAATAATAATGGGGGATTTCAACTTCCCCAATGTTAACTGGGATAGTCAGAGTGTGAAAGGCTCAGAGGGTGTAGAATTCTTAAAGTGCATCCAGGAGAGCTTTTTGAGCCAGCGTGTAGAAAGTCCTACAAGAGAGGGGGCGGTACTGGACCTAATTCTAGGGAATGTGGCCGGCCAAGTGGAAAAAGTGCTAGTAGGTGAGCACTTTGGTGATAGTGACCATAATATGGTAAGATTTAAGGTGGCCATGGAAAAGGACAGGGATGGGCCGGAAATAAAGGTTCTAAATTGGGGGAAGGCCGATTTTAATAGGATAAGGCAGGATCTGGCCAAAATGGACTGGGATCAGCTACTTGTAGGAAAATCCGCATCGGAGCAATGGGAGGCTTTCAGAAGGGAGATTGAGATCATACAATGGCAACATGTTCCCGTAAAGGTCAAGGGTGGTTCCAAAAACCACAGGGAACCTTGGATGTCAGGGGATATACGAGAATGGATTAGGAAAAAAAGGAGGGCTTTTGGTAGATACAAAAGGCTAAAGACGGAGGAAGCCCTAGAGGAGTACAAAAAGTGCAGGGGGATACTTAAAAAAGAAATTAGGAGATCAAGGAGGGGCCATGAAATAACACTGGCGAGCAAAATAAAGGAAAATCCGAAGATGTTTTATAAGTATATTAAGGGTAAGAGGATAACTAGGGAAAAAATAGGGCCCATTAGGGACAAAAGTGGCAATCTGTGTGTGGAGCCGGAAGATGTAGGAGGGGTTCTAAATGAATTTTTTGCATCTGTTTTCACTATGGAGAAGGACGATGTAGACATAGAAATAGGGCGGGGGGACTGTGATATGCTCGAACATATTAACATCGAGAGGGAGGAGGTATTGGCGGTTTTAGCTGGCCTAAAAATGGATAAATCCCCAGGCCCGGATGAAATGTATCCCAGGCTGCTGTGTGAGGCAAAGGAGGAGATTGCGGGGGCTCTAACACATATATTCAGGACCTCTCTGGCCACAGGGGATGTGCCAGAGGACTGGAGAACCGCTAATGTAGTACCATTATTCAAGAAGGGTAGTAGGGAAAAACCGGGGAACTACAGGCCAGTGAGCCTAACATCAGTGGTAGGAAAATTATTGGAAAAAATCCTGAGGGACAAAATTTGTCTCCACTTGGAGAGGCAAGGATTAATCAGGGATAGTCAACATGGCTTTGTCAAGGGAAGATCATGTCTGACTAATTTGATTGAATTTTTTGAGGGGGTGACTAGGTGTGTGGATGAGGGTAACGCAGTGGATGTGGTATACATGGATTTCAGTAAGGCCTTCGATAAAGTCCCGCACAGGAGACTGGTCAAGAAGGTAAGAGCCCATGGAATCCAGGGTGCCTTGGCACATTGGATACAAAACTGGCTTAGTGGCAGAAGGCAGAGGGTGATGGTCGAAGGTTGTTTTTGTGACTGGAAGCCTGTGGCCAGTGGGGTACCACAGGGATCGGTGCTGGGTCCCTTGCTGTTTGTGGTCTACATTAATGACTTGGATATGAATGTAAAGGGTATGATCAGTAAGTTCGCGGATGATACAAAAATTGGTAGGGTGGTAAATAGCGAGGAGGGTAGCCTCAGTCTGCAGGACGATATAGATGGGTTGGTCAGATGGGCGGAACAGTGGCAAATGGAATTTAACCCGGAAAAGTGCGAGGTGATGCACTTTGGGGGGACTAACAAGGCAAAGGAATACACAATGAATGGAAAGACCCTAGGCAAGACGGAGGGTCAGAGGGATCTGGGTGTGCAAGTACACAGATCCCTGAAGGCGGAGGAACAGGTGGATAAGGTGGTAAAAAAGGCATATGGGATACTTGCCTTCATTAGCCGAGGCATTGAATATAAGAGCAAGGAGGTTATGATGGAGCTGTATAAAACACTGGTTAGGCCACAGCTGGAATACTGTGTGCAGTTCTGGTCGCCACACTACAGGAAGGATGTGATCGCGTTAGAGAGGGTGCAGAGGAGGTTCACCAGGATGTTACCAGGGCTGGAGCGCTTCAGCTATGAAGAGAGATTGGGCAGATTGGGTTTGTTTTCCTTGGAGCTGAGGAGGCTGAGGGGGGACATGATTGAGGTGTACAAAATTATGAGAGGCATAGATAGGATGGATGCTGAGGAGCTTTTTCCCTTAGTAGAGGGGTCAATAACTAGGGGGCATAGATTCAAGGTAAAGGGCGGGAGGTTTAGAGGGGATTTGAGAAAGAACTTTTTCACCCAGAGGGTGGTTGGAGTCTGGAACTCACTGCCTGAAAGGGTTGTGGAGGCAGAAACCCTCACAACATTTAAGAAGCATTTGGATGTGCACTTGAAATGCCATAGCATACAAGGCTACGGGCCAAATGCTGGAATATGGGATTTGATTAGACAGGGCTTGATGGTCGGCGCGGACACGATGGGCCGAAGGGCCTCTATCCGTGCTGTATTACTCTATGACTCTACTGACTTGGATAGAGAACTGGTTGGCAGACAGGAAGTAAAGAGTTGGAATAAATGGGTCTTTTTCCGAGTGGCTGGCAGTGACTAGTGGGGTACCACAGGGATCGGTCCTAGGACCCCAGCTATTCACAATATATATTAATGATCTCGACGAGGGAACTAGATGTAATATCTCGAAGTTTGCAGATGACACAAAGCTGGGTGGGTGTGTGTGCTGTGAGGAGGATGCCAAGAAACTCCAGTATGATTTGGACAGGTTGTGTGATTGGGCAGATGCATGGCAGATGCAGTATAATGTGGATACATGCGAGGTTATCCACTTTGGTGGCAAAAACAGGAAGGCAGATTATTACCTGAATGGCAATAGATTGGGAGAAGGGGAAGTGCAACGAGACCTGAGTGTCCTTGTGCACCAGTCGCTGAAGGTAAGTATGCAGGTGCAGCAGGCGGTTAAGAAGGCAAATGGCATGTTGGCCTTCATAGTGAGAGGGTTTGAGTACAGGAACAAGGATGTCTTGCTGCAGTTGTACAGGGCCTTGGTGAGACCACACCTTGAGTATTGTGTGCAGTTTTGGTCACCCTATTTGAGGAAGGATGTTCTTGCCATGGAGGGAGTGTAGCGAAGATTTACCAGACTGATACCTGGGGTGGCAGGAATGACGTATGAGGAGAGATTGGGTCGATTGGGCTTATACTCGCTGGAGTTTAGAAGAATGAGAGGGGATCTCAATGAAACTTATAAAATTCTAACAGGACTAGACACAAGAAGGATGTTCCCGATGGTGGGGGAGTCCAGAACCAGGGGTCACAGTCTAAGGATAAGGAGTAAACCATTTAAGACAGAGATGAGGAGGAATTTCTTCACCCAGAGAGTGGTGAACCTGTGGAATTCTCTACCACAGAAGGCAGTTGAGGCCAATTCATTAAATATATTCAAGAAGGAGTTAGATATATTTCTTAAGGCTAAAGGGATCAAGGGATATGGGGAGAAGGCAGGGACAGCGTACTGAGTTTGGATGATCAGCCATGATCTTATTCAATGGTGAAGCAGGCTCGAGAGGCCAAATGTCCTACTCCTGCTCCTATCCTCTATATGTTTCTTTTTTCTATGTTTCATCTCATAGATCGGTGGTGAGTGCCTGATTCGTTGCAATGCTCACTGTAGTGTATTCGAAGTTGTTTTTTTATTCGCTTATGGGAGCAGGGCGTCGCTGGCAATGCCAACATTTATTGCCCATCCCTAGTTGCCCTTGAGAAGGTGGTGGTGAGTCGCCTTCTTGAACCGCTGAAGTCCGTGTGGTGAAGGTACTCCCAAAGTGCGGTTAGGGAGGGAGTTCCAGGATTTTGACCCAGCGACAATGAAGGATCGGCGATATACTTCTAAGTCAGGATGGTGTGTGACTTGGAGGGGAACTTGCAGGTGGTGGTGTTCCCATGCGCCTGCTGCCCTTGTCCTTCTAGGAGGAAGAGTTCGCAGGTTTGAGAGATGCTGCCGAAGAAGCCTTGGCGAGTTGCTGCAGTGAATCTTGCAGATGCTACACACTGCAGCCACGGTACACGGTGGAGGGAGTGAATGTTTAAGGTGGTGGATGGTGCGCCAATCAAGTAGGCTGCTTTGTCCTGGATGGTGTTGAGCTTCTTGAGTGTTGTTGGAGCTGTACTCATCCAAACAAGTGGAGAATATTCCATCACACTCCTTACTTGTGCCTTGCTTCTGGTTTATGCCTCAGTTGAGGAAGCGCTCAGTCAAGGTGGCGAGAAGGGTTTCCCAGGAGGTCAGACTGGAGATGGGTGTCAGGCTCCAAACTTCCACCATGAGTAGGCCTGCTAAAAGTTCCCCCAGACCTGAGACAAGAAAGTTCTGCCACCTGCAAATGATGATTGCTGAAAATTCCTTTTTAATGGTAGAGCTGCAGCTGTTAGTAAGCAGTTCACTTGTGAGGTCGCCAGGATTCACTGGCGTGTTCCAAAGGAGACGTGTAGGATGTGGGAAGAGAGATAAAATCAGAAAGGCCTCTCAAACTGGGATTATAGAGGCACTTAACTGGTTCTTAAGCGCCTTAAGGGCATATCCCGCCTCTTGGAGATGGGATGGAAATGGGGTCAGAAAATACGCATTTGGGAAAATTGCTCGGAGGCGGGATCGGGCCCGCTCGCCTTTTTTTTGCGATTTTACCACTTCACACACCTCCCATCCCGCCTCCTTGGGCCTGGCAAAATCGAGCCCTATACCTCTATTTATGAAGCTCAGGAACCTCGAAGCTTTTTTAACTGCTTTCTCAACCTGCCCTGCCACCTTCAATGATTTATGCACATATACCCCCATGTCTCTCTGTTCATGCACCCGCTTTAAGATTGTACCCTTTAGTTTATATTTCCTCTCCTCATTCTTTCTACCAGAATGTATGACTTCACACTTTTCTGTATTAAATTTCATCTGCCACATGTCTGCCCATTCCACCAGCCTGTCTATGTCCTCTAGAAGTCTATCACTATCTGTGGTAAACCACTGTTATACCTGCCTGTGTGGGTGTTTGTATTCCACTGTGTACATGTCTGTACATGCCTCGGCTGACTCCTCCCACGAGTCCAGGTATAAAAGGTGACTGCTCCACAGTCCCTCTGTATTCTGGACTGGTCGACCACTCAAGGCACACCTTCATTCTCTTGTTAATAAAAGCCTGTTAGTTACTCGCTTAACCTCAGTCTTTTGAGTAATTGATAGCGCATCACTATCCTCCTCACTGTTCACTATACTTCCAAGCTTTGTGTCATCTGCAAATTTTGAAATTGTGCCCTGTACACCCACATCCAAGTCATATAAAACAAGAAAAGCAGTGGTCCTCGTACTGATCCCTGGGGGACACCACTTCCTCCAGTCCGAAAAACAACCGTTCACCACTGCTTTCTGTTTCCTGTCACTTAGCCAATTTCATATCCATGCTGCCACTGTCCCTTTTATTCCATGGGCCTTAACTTTGCTGGCAAGCCTATTATGTGGCGCTTTGTCGAATGCCTTTTGGAAATCGATGTACACCACGCCAACCACATTACTCTCATCAACCCTCTCTGTTACCTCATCAAAAAACTTGATCAATTTGGTTAAACACAATTTGCCTTTAACAAATCCGTGCTGGCTTTCCTTAATTAATCCACACTTGTCTAAGTGACTGTTAATTTTGTCCCTGATTATTGTTTCTAAAAAACCCACTACCGAGGTTAAACTGACTGGCCTGTAATTGCTGGGTTTATCTTTACACCCTTTTTTGAAGAAGGGTGTAACATTTGTAATTGTCCAGTCCTCTGGCACCACACCTGTTTAGCAGGTGGATTGGAAGGTTATGGCCAGTACCTCTGTGATTTCTTCCTTCACTTCCCTCAGCATCCTAGGATGCATCCCATCTGCTCCTGGTGAATTATCTACTTTAAGTACAGCCAGCCTTTTAGTACCCTTGTCTTTATTAATTCTTATCCCATCCAGTATCTCCTCTATCTCCTCCTTCACTATGTCTATGGCAGCATCCTCTTCCTTGGTGAAGACAAATGCAAAGTACTCATTTAGTACCTCAGCCATACCTTCTGCATCTATGCGTATGTTTCCTTTTTGGTGCCTAATCGGCCTCACACCCCCCTTACTATTTTTTGCTGTTTATATGACTATAGAAGCCTTCTGGATTAACTTTTATGTTAGCTGCCATTCTAATCTCATACCATCTCTTTTCCCCTCTTATTTTCTTTTTCACTTCTCTGAACTTTCTATGTTTAGCCTGACACACAGCTATACTGGATTGATATTTTACATGTAGCTATACTGCTGTGACATTGTACACATGATTCACACTGAAGTGATATTGTACATGTGACACACTGCAGTGATCTTGTACACATAACTCATACTGAAGGGATAGTGTACACGTAAATCATAAGATGATATTGTACATGGAACTCACACTGCAGTGTTAGCGTATCTTATGACTAATACTGCAACAATATAGTACCTTTACTGATATTGTCCGAATTGACTCATACTGTAGCGAAGGTTTACCATGATTTACAGTGCAGTATTTATTTTGCCACAAACCTAATAGTAAAATGAAATTATATATTTTATAATGTTACAGGGAAGGAATATAGGGGCAAAATCTTCCAATTCCTCATGCCAGTGGTGGCATCTTACACACAGTGGATTGTTTATTGGAAAATTGCAGCATCGCAATTTGCCAACGAGCCATCTGCTGTGTGTGAGGCTTTGCCTGTGGCAGGTGGTCTTTGAATTTTTTTTGTATGAACTCTTCTTATATTATAAAGATAAGAAAATATTTACTTCCTCCAGCTGTATGCATTGCATTTTATGTTGAGATATCTCCCAATAAAGAAAATGGTACCTGTGCTGATACAAGTGAGTGGTAAACTCCATTTTTTTGCATCAGTTCTGCATGTGTCCCTTGTTCCACTAAAACTCCATTTTGAAAGCTTGCTATTACATCTGCAGTCCTGATTGTGGACAGGCGATGAGCGATTATGATCGTAGTCCGCCCTTTACTTGCCTGTGGAAGTTAGAAAAGGAGCTCTGGTGAAAAGTTACCAGATTTCATTTCTTTAACAGATTTGCTCATATACGATTTTATAATTTGATATGAAAAAATAATTTGTGTGAAAAAAGTGTTCCCTATAATCAGTGTGTGCATGCAATTTCTCTGTGTTTTCCACAGTTGTGGCTGGTGATCAGGAGAACCCCCGTGGAAATTCAACCCCTTAATGAACTTGATTTTCAGAGAAACTAGGGAAATAATAAATACGTCCTTGCCAATATCATTCACATACTGAGAGCAAATAAAAACATATTTTCACAGGCATTCTCCTGGTTGTTCACTGTAACTTTGGCAGCAGATTCAAAGAAACCACAGCAAAACAATGTAAAATTAGCCTGTTAGCCTCTTCCAGGTGATTGCATGACAGTGAGTGGGAGGGAGGGAAATGAAGGTGATGGTGCATGGAAGTTACAGCATGCCAGGACAGGTCAGGCTCAATAGACCAACTGGTCTTTTCCTGCCCTCTTTTTACATGTTCATGAGTTTTTACTATGTTTAAAAATAATTGCTCAATTGTTTTCTGCATAACATTAGGCATTTCCTATATGTGTCCCACAAATTAATTGGCACATTTTTTTTGTTTCTTTTGCTTAATATGTACAACTACTGTGTTTGGTAACTTGTACCTTATCTAATGCAGCTTGAACCACAGCTTCACTCTCTGTGTCCAGGGCAGAAGTGGCTTCATCTAACAAGAGAATCTTTGGGTTACGCACCAAAGCCCGGGCAATTGCAATTCTTTGTTTCTGTCCTCCACTCAATTGTGCACCTCTCTGCCCAACAAGGGTGTTTAATTTCTACAATAAAACACAAGATATAAATTATATGGACTCTTCACTACAGAAATTCAACATTAGAAATCTTTGCTTCATACAGTTAACCCTTTAAGGACAGCAATGATATCTAGGCACCACAGTAAGAAGATTATTACAAGTTGCAGCGGATACTTGGATGGAGGTTCAGCCCACAAATGAGCTTGCAATAAGTTCCTCAGCTCAATCACATCGCCGCAGTGATTGTGCCAAGCAGAGACTGGGCATTTCCCAGCAGGGAGGGAAGAACAATCAGGCAGCCTTGATTGAATTTTTTGAGGCGGTAACAAGGAGGGTCAATGAGGGTAGCACATTTGATGTAGTCTACATGGATTTTAGCAAGGCTTTTGACAAAGTTCCACATGGCAGACTTTTTAGAAAAATAAAAACCCATGGGATCCAAGGGAAAGTGGCAAGTTGGATCCACAATTAGCTTAGTGGTAGGAAGCAAAGGGTAATGGTCGACAGGTGTTTTTGTGACTGGAAGGCTGTTTTCATTGGCGTTCCGCAGGATTCAGTATTAGGTCCCTTGCTTTTTGTGGCATGTATCTATGATTTAGACTTCAATGTAGGGGGCATGATTAAGATGATACAAAAGTTGGCCATATGGTTGATAGCGAGAAAGAAAGCTGTAGACTGCAGGAAGATATCAATGGACTGGTCAGGTGGGCAGAAAAGTGGCAAATGGAATTCAATCTGGAGAAGTGTGAAGTAATGCATTTGAGGAGGGCTAACAAGGCAAGGGAATACACAATAAATGGTAGGATACTGAGAAGTGCAGAAGATCAGAGGGACCTTGGAGTGCATATCCACAGATCCCTGAAGGTAGCAGGACAGGTAGATAAGGTGGCTAAGAAGGCATACGGGATACTTTCCTTTATTAGCTGAGGCATAGAATATAAGGACAGGAAGGTTATGCTTGAGCTGTATAAAACACTAGTTAGGCTGCAGTTAGAGTACTGAATACAGTTCTGTTCACCACATTACAGGAAAGATGTGATTGCACGAGAGAGGGTACAGAGGAGATTTATGGGGCTGTTGCCAGGATTGGAGAATTTTAGCTATGAGAAAAGACTGGACAGGCAGGAGTTGTTTGTTTTGGAACAGAGGAGGCTGAGGGGAGACTTAATTGAGGTGGATAAAATTATGACGGGCCTAGGTAGAGTGCGTAGGAAGGACCTATTTCCCTTAGCAGGGAGTTCAATAACCAGGGGGCATAGATTTAAAGTAATCGGTTGAAGGATTAGAGGGGAGCTGAGGAGAACTTTTTTCACCCAGAGGGTGGTTGGGTTCTGGAACTCACTGTCTGAAAGGGTGGTAGAGGCAGAAACCCTCATCACATTTAAAAAGTACTTGGATATGCACTTGAAGTGCCGTAACATACGGAACAAGAGCTGGAAAGTGAGATTAAGCTGGATCGCTCTTTTTTGGCCTGGCACAGACAAGATGGGCTGAATGGCCTCCTTCTGTGCCGTAGATTTCTATGATTCGGTCACCCCAGCTGTTCATGTGGTGCCTTGCGTGGCATTGGTGGAGACAAGGAAGCAGCTTGTCTGCCTGTCCACTCTCATGATTAGTCATGGGATGCTATGGGAAGGCACAAGAAAAGAAAAGGGAATGAAAATGTCTCAAAAATATCTAATCCTTAAAAAAATAAATACTGACTCTTTGCATGAATTTTCTCAAGGATAGGAACATATAATTCTCAAAGGGACCATTGCAGTCCATCCAGCTGGCCCAAGGTTGGTGAAATACCAAAAATGACTTTCTTTCTCATATCCTTTTATCCCTTTCTCTGGCTAATATATATCCTGTTCACTTCTGATTCTGCTCACATCCACCTTCACATTTTCCCAGGCAGTTTGTTCCCTATGTAAAGTGATGAAATGATAACAGTTCACCTTTCTTCATCCAAGCTTGAGTCCATGCTCCCTTATTGCAGAGTTTATGATTATATAAATGCATTCAGTTGAAAATACGTGATCCCGCTCCATCACCAATACAATGGCGAAGCAGGACTTCCCCTGGAGCAGGAATCATCTACACCAGCAACTAACATGCATGAGTTCATCAGAATTCCCGGTGTCAGGCAATTACCATATAGTGGCTGAGCAGTTGCCTCAATATCGGTGCAGCTGTACTGCCCACTAGGTGGGAAGGGCAGGAATATATGGCAGAAGGCAGCCACTTGAGTCCAGAGCCAATAGATATGACAGGAGATGCCTCAAAGCAATAAAAGTTGGGCTCTTTGCTGGATTGGCCATTTTCCTTACAGCAGCCTCTTACAGGTGAACAGTGTAACGATCAATAACATGTCATTCTATAGTGGACACTAGGTGGAGCCGGAGAGCTGTATAGCGCTGTATGTATAAGACTACACTACCCAGCTGTATATATATTAAGACTACATTACCCATGAGGCACTAGGCTACCCACAAGGCAACAGTCAAGATGGAAGCCTCGACAGATACTGTACCAGTCCACATGTGCTCAATAAAGTAACTAGCAAAAGCTACCTGTGTTCATAATAAGAATGTCTAGTTATTAATGAACATAAGATGGTACCAGGGTGGTGAAGATCTGCTGAAAATTGTGAAAAGCGACATGGAGAATTTGAAGCCACCAGAGCGTTTGAATCTCGAGGAAAAAATTGACTACAATTGGCAGATTTTTAAACAACAATTCGAACTCTACATTGCAGCCATCGGATTCGGTACGAAGCCAGACGCAAGGAAGATAGCGTTGCTGCATACGGTTGCAGGCCCACAGGCAATAGAGGTATTTAATACATTTGTATTTAATCCAGAGGAGAACAGAGCAAAATTAGAAGATGTGCTAAAAAAAATTTGATGCACATTGCTCTCCCAAAAAGAATGAGACCTATGAAAGATACATCTTCTGTTCTCGGACACAGCAGCAAAATGAGACTTTTGATAGCTTTATAACTGATCTGAAACTGAAAGCACAGACATGTAATTTCTCTGAGCTGAAATCATCCATGATTCGTGACCAGATTGTGTTTGGTATTCATGATAAAAAAGTCAGGGAACGTCTGTTGAGAGAAATCGAACTAAATTTGGAAAATGCGGTGAAAATATGCCAAGCCAGTGAGCTAGCTCGAAAGCACGCAAAGACTTTCAGTGAAATCAATAATGATGCGATTGTAATGAGTGAAAATGCTGCTGTCGGTGCTGTGTCCTACAAGGGGAAGAAACGTGGGCAGAACAGAAATGAAAAGCAATCGGAGGATGACATTTTTAATTGTAAACGCTGTGGTTACAAACACCAGTTAAGACAATGCCCAGCATTTGGAAAAATGTGCACAAAGTGTAATGGAAAGAATCACTTTGCCAAACAATGCTTTTCAAAAGTAAAAACAACGAAAGGGCAACAAGTTAATGTGATTGAGGACACTGATTTAAGTGAGACATTTTTTGTAGGAATGGTGTCATGTGACGATATCAAAAAAGATACAGAAAATGTGCAGCCCTCAGAAATGGACAATGCTGAACATAAAGTCAATGCAGTAAAAGTGGACAAATGGATGATCCCACTGCAGATAAATGGAGCATTAGTTACATTGAAACTGGACACTGGGGCAAAAGCAAACTTAATCAGTATGAGTGACATAAAAAATATGAAAGAAAAGCCCAAAATACAGAAAAAGTCAGTACTACTGAAGGACTATAATGGACAGAAAATAGATAGCTTAGGTGTATGCAGACTTAAAGTGACAGTCAAAGACAAAGTGCATCATCTCATGTTTTCTGTTGTGGCTGAAAGGCTTGATTCGATACTAGGTGACAAAGCTTGTGAGGACTTAGAACTGGTCAAAAGAGTCTACCGTATAAACTGTGCCATAAGCAGACCAGATGACTCAGGTGATGAAGCAGAGAGCCCATCAAGGATGAAAAGGCCAAAGGGTATCCATGTCTTCAAAAAGCCTAGTTTCTCCAAGAAGAAAGAAAAAGACTTTAAGGTCAAAGAGAAGCCAAAGGAAGAAAAGCACAAAGAGGAAAAACACAAGGAGAAAAAGTCCAAAGATATAATCGCAGCAGATGTTGTTAAGCAGTGGAAAGAGAAAAAGAAAAAGAAGAAGCCTGCACCAGAGCAGGAAGCAGTTCCGGTGGATACTCCTTCTTCCCTCAGGCCAATCTTTGGTGTTCCATTAGCCGAGGCTGCTGAGAGGACTATGCTGTATGATGGGATCCAGCTGCCAGCAGTTTTTTGAGAGTGCATTGACTACATTGAGAGTTATGGCATGAAGAGTGAAGGAAACACTGAAACCCTCTCCAAGCAAAGATCGCAAGGAGACCTCGATCTATAGAAGAGCAGATCGATGACAATGCCGCAACTGCATCTTGTCATTCACCGCCAGAACAATCTCATGAAGACACATCAGACTTACACGTGTTGAGAAGATCCACACGTGAAGTAAAAAAGCCTGATAGACTTAATCTTTGAGTACAATGTAAAGCTTTGAAAATGTGTTGACTGTTTTGAAAATGTTCATGTTTATAGAGCACTAACAAAAGTGTTACTGATATTATCTTTATTGTTTTCTTGAAAGTTGATTGATATAGATTTTGTTAAACCTCAAAGAAAGGGGGATGTAACGATCAATAATGTGTCATTCTATAGTGGACACTAGGTGGAGCCGTAGAGCTGTATGTATAAGACTACACTACCCAGCTGTATATATATTAAGACTACATTACCCATGAGGCACTAGGCTACCCACAAGGCAACAGTCAAGATGGAAGCCTCTACAGATACTGTACCAGTCCACATGTGCTCAATAAAGTAACTAGCAAAAGCTAGCTGTGTTCATAATAAGAATGTCTATTTATTAATGAACATAACAAACAGTACATTGGGGACTGATGGGAAATCTGGTGGGTGGCATTGTTTCGTCAGTCCGGCCTTTATTCTTGTTTACAAATCCCTCCATGGTCTCACCTCTACTTAACCCTACTCGCACTACTTCCCAACCTATACCTATCAGACTTCCGAATCTGGCCTCTTGCATATCTCCCCCTCCTTCTGTTCCTCTATCAACGATACAGACTTCAGTCGTCTCAACCTCGCTAACTAGAACTCCCATAAACCACTTCACCTTTCTGGTTCCATCCCTATCATTAATAGACTTCCCAAAACTTATTTTTTCAACCAAACTTTTGGTCATCTCTCTTAAATCTTCTACTACTACTTGGTCTGCTCTTCCCTCTGTGCCTTGGGCTGTTTATTATGTTAAAGGCACTTTATAAATGCAAATTGTTCTTACAATTTTTAAGGTGCAAAAGACTAAATAACAGCATGCATCTATCAAGAGTTTGTTGATTAAACAGCTCTATAGGTATTGTACAAAAATGTTACAATCCTCTTTTTTGCAGTATAAAAGTATTTTTTGCTCCTTTTCATTCCTTTGTTAACTCTAGTAGCAATACTATGTCTTGTTAAAGGCTAGAAAATTGAGTAGTTTATTTGGATCAAAGTATAGAGTTTATCAATATACTTCTGTCCCCATGTCACCAATTCCCTTCCTTGTGCTGTCACTTCTCAGAAGCAAAACAGCAATTTGTCAAAAGGTTCCTCTCTATAAAGAGGGTGCAAGTCGTGCTGTTAATGATGAAGCCTTTTCTACTTTCAAATACTTTCAGATACTATAATTGTGTTACTTGTAAAAAGCTTTTTCATATTGATCAAATGGCTCTCCTCTTTACAGTTTTAAATAAGGATTTTGTCACAGGTCAATTTATAAAGGAGGCACTGCTTTTGTGAGAAAGTATTTGGCTAACTTTTTTTATGGTCATTGCCATCACAATTATGCCATATGCAATGAAGCAGTGATTAATTTTGTTGTATCTTATGCTAGCACATAATCTTATTCAATCACATCATCTTATGCGATCACATCATCTTACGAGAACACATCATCTTATTTTATCACATCATAAAAACACAACAATAAAAGCTTTACCAAACATGTTTTGATGCGGAGAACATCCCTTTGAAGGTTGAAGCATCTCACTTACTTCAGGAAGTTTCATGATAAAATTATAGGCATTTGCTTCTTTTGTAGCCGTCTCGATTTCTGAATCCGTAACATCCTCACGTCCAAATCGTATGTTTTCACCGATTGTTGTAGCAAAAAGTACAGGCTCTTGGCTGACCACACCGATGAACTTTCGAAAACGCCTAATATTTAGTGACCGTATATCATGGCCATCAACTATAATCTGGCAACAAAAAAGAGATGGCACCAAATAATAATTTTGATGTATTGTAATATAAAACAAATTACATATACCTGTACAATAGTTGCTTATCTATGTTCTGGGATATTTGCCACATCAAGCATCAAAGTGACACTGTAAACTGTTTAATTAAAATCAACCTGACAATGGTGCCAACATTTTGATAACCAGTACCGAAATATCCTGTTAGGTTGTGGTTATACTAAATTGCATATCTTAGATGGGTAACTAAAGATTGCAAAGCATATTCAACAGTACTTGAATTATGCTACAGTCTGCAAATTGTACTCTAGCCACGAAGATAGAGCTCTGCGCGTCAGTGCCTTTCAAACCTGGTTTCACACCCCATGTGACACTCTACAAGCTGTCAAGCCCAAGTGGTGTAAGATGACACATGGCAGGGGATTCACACTGTTTGCCTCTTTGTATTTTGAAGTCAGATCAGGACTTGATTTTGGAATTATGCTGTCACTTGTGCATCAATGTACAGCTGAAGTTACATCAGCACAAAAGTAACTGGACTCTAAGAAATTCCATTAACTTATTCCTTTAGGATACTGAATTATACTCTTTTTTGAACAAATCCAAGGATGTAAGACAATCTATAAATTGTATAGAATTCTGACTTTTACTGAGTGTAATGTAGCCAAATTTGCTGATGATACAATGATAGGTGGGAAAGCAAATTGTGTGGAGGACGCAAAGAATCTCCAAAGGGATATAGATAGGCTAAGTGAGTTGCCAAAAATCTGGCAGATTGAGTTTAATGTGGGAAAATGCGAGGTATCCACTTTGGTAGGAAAAATAAAAAAGCAAATTATTATTTAAATGGGGAGAGATTACACAATGCTGAGGTACAGAGGGATCTGGGGGTCCTTGTACATGAATCACAAAAAGTTAGCAGGCAGGTACAGCAAGTAGTTAGGAAGGCAAATGGAATGTTGGCCTTTATTGCAAAGGGAATGGAGTATAAAAGTAGGGAAGTCCTGTTACAACTGCACAGGGCATTGGTGAGACCACACCTGGAGTACCGAGTACAGTTTTGGTCTCCTTATTTAAGGAAGGATATACTTGCATTGGAGGCCGTTCAGAGAAGGTTCACGAGGTTGATTCTGGAGATGAAGGGGTTGTCTTATGAAGAAAGGTTGAGCAGGTTGGGCCTATACTCATTGGAGTTTAGAAGAATGAGAGGGGATCTTATTGAAACATAAGAGATTCTGAAGGAGCTTGACAGGGTAGATGCAGAGGGGATGTTTCCCCTCATGGGGGAATCTAGAACTAGTGGGCATAATTTCAGAATAAGGGGGCACCCTTTTAAATCGGAAATGAGGAGGAATTTCTTCTCTCAGAGGGTCGTGAATCTTTGGAATTCTCTTCTCCAGAGAACTGTGGAGGCTGGGTCATTGAATATACTTAAGGTGGAGATAGACAGATTTTTGAAAGGTAAGGGAGTCAAAGGTTATGGGGAGCAGGCAGGGAAGTGGAGTTAAGGCCAAGATCAGATCAGCCATGATCTTATTGAATGGTGGAGCAGGCTCAAGGGGCCAAATGACCTACTCCTGCTCCTACGTCTTATGTTCTTAAGTTCTTATTTATATACCACGCAAGTCTTCAATATAAGGAAAAAAGGGTTATGAGGGAAACACCCTTGATCACTCATAAGTTTTAATTTGGCTTCAGTGAAAATAAAAATTGAGAGAGAGATATAAATTGGGCTGCCAATTTGTAAATAAAGAGATAAAAACTGAAAATGCTGGAGACACTCAGCAGGTCAGGTAACATCTGTGAAGAGAGAAACAGTTAACATTTCAGGTCAATGACCTTTCATCAGAACTGGAAAAAAGCAGGAAATGGAACAGATTTTAAAGCAAGTTTAGGGGCTGGGAAATGGGGGAGGGGATGAAAGAACAAAAGGGAAGGTCTGTGATAGGATAAAAGGCAGGAGAGGTTAAGAGATATTCAAGACAAAAGGAGATGGTAATTGTAAAGTATGCGCATATACTTGATACAAAAAGGAAGAGACAGCTTGGAAGGGTTTAACTTAGGTCTTTACTTCATACCCACAGGCGGGAACTGAGGGGAGATCAGTACCCGCAGTACTATTTATACCCCTATGGCCAGGAGTGGTACTACGGTATCACTACGCCCTACAAAGTAGTGCTGCCCTGGCCATAGGGTTAAAGTAGCATACATATTACATACACAACATTCCTCCCCTTTTAATTAAAACGTACCCGTGCAATTAAGTCAACAGATGCACCATAACTAGGGCTAATAACATTTGGTAACACAACATACATAACATATTTACATCAGAGTTGTCTACCTATATATATATAAAAAGAAACATGTTATAGATTCAGTCTCTGAGGAGGCCTCCTGTCTCGACTAGGATAACGTCTTTCTCTAGTCGGTCTCGGTGTAGGCGGCGGTACTTCCGTCACCACTTCATCGCTGGAGTCGTCGGTGTCTGATGGCACATCCTGTGCCGTGGAGCTCACTGGAGTGCTGAACTCCTCGCCATCCTGAGACTTCTGTAGCGACGAGCTGGGCCGTGATTCCGCTGGAACAATGTGCTGAGACGTTTGAGGTAGTGAATCAGTTGGGTTTCTGGACTCCACAAGTTGATCAGCATGTCGTCTGATTATGCCGTCCCCTGTCTCCACTGTGTACATCAAAGGTCCCTGGCGGGCCTTTATCGTACCAGACCGCCACTTTTCATTTCTATAATCACGGGCCAACACTTGCTGCCCCACCTCGAAGCTCCGTGTCTGTCTGTCAGGAGCCCTACGAAATACTCGGTTTTCCACATCTCTCCGGATGTTTGGTCTGAGCAATTCGAGGCGAGACCTTAACCTTCTATTAAAGAACATGACGGCGGGGGCCTGGTTGGTCACCGTATGTGCAGCATTACGGTACGCGAATAGGAAATTGTCCACCTTGTGTTGTAGTGGCAACCTTTCCTCCCCCATCGCCTTGATGGCCTTTTTAAAAGTCTGTACAAAGCGCTCTGCCAGCCCATTTGTAGACGGATGATATGGTGCGGACGTATAATGTCGCACTCCATTCCTTTTTAGGAATGCTTGAAATTCTTCTGCCACAAATTGTGGCCCATTGTCCGAACAGACTTGCTCGGGCACCCCATTTCGGGCAAAAATGGTCCTTAAGGCTGCGACCGTCTTTTCGGCTGTCGTTGATGACATCTTTATGACCTCCGGCCATTTTGAGTGGGCGTCCACTACAATAAGGAACATCGCATCCATGAAGGGCCCAGCGAAGTCCACGTGGATCCTTTGCCACGGCGTTGAGGGCCACTCCCACGGATGTAGTGGGGCTTGGGGTGGTACGTTCTGTACCATCTGGCACCCTTGGCATGCTTTTGCTACTTCCTCGATGTCCCTGTCAATGCCGGGCCACCAGACGTAGGCTCTGGCGAGGCTTTTCATTTTGACACCCCCCAGATGACCTTCGTGTAAGTCCCGCAACACTTTATGTTGTAATTTTTGAGGGACCACCACCCTGGCTCCGCACATCAATGTGCCCCGGCATACGGACAACTGGTCCTTCCTTGCCGAAAACGCCGGCAATGATGCGTCACCCTGCGCCGGCCAGCCTTTCACGGTCAATTCGTAAACCCTTGCCAGTGTCGGGTCATTCTGTGTTTCCCGCTCGATACATTGGCTGGTGATGGGCAAGTGTTCCATAACCGCCGTATGATATATTTCCACGGGGTCCTGTACTATCTCTTCGATCTCGGCAGGCAATGGTAGCCGCGACAGGCCATCCGCATTGCCATGCTGTTTGGTACCCTTATATTCGATAAGGTACTGGTGTGCTCCTAAGAACAGTGACCATCTCTGTAGCCTTTGGGCCGTCATCAGGGGCACCCCTTTTGTTGGATTAAATATGGACACCAACGGTTGATGATCCGTCAGTAGTGTGAAACGTTGTCCATGTAGATAGTGGTGGAATTTTTTTACACCCCACACCAGACTGAGGGCCTCCCTGTCGATTTGCGCATAGTTTCTTTCGGCTGTAGTTAACGACCTTGAGGCAAATGCTATTGGCCTCTCCGTCCCATTGGGAAATTTGTGTGACAACACTGCCCCTATACCATACGGGGAGGCGTCACATGCCAACCTCATTGGCATTTTTGGGTCAAAGTGTGCGAGCACTTCCTTTGATGTAATGAGTTGTTTACCCTTTTTAAAAGCAGCCTCACACGCTTCGTCCCAATTCCAGGAGACTCCCTTTTGCAGCAATGAATTTAGTGGATGTAAAATGGACGATAAGTTCGGGAGGAACTTATGGTAATAGTTTATAAGGCCTAAGAATGATCGTAACTGAGATACATTCTCAGGGGGCGGGGCCTTCACTACTGCCTCGATCTTTTCCGGGGACTTATGCAGGCCTTCCTTATCTATAATGTGACCACAGTATGAGATACGTTCCTGGAAAAACTCACATTTCTGCTTGTTCGCCCTGAGTCCGTATTGTTGCAACCGCAGAAGTACTCGCTCCAGGTTAGCGAGGTGGTCGTTATCCGTTTGTCCTGTCACCAGGATGTCATCCAGGTAGCACTGCGTTCCTGGAATGCCCTGTAGGACCTGTTCCATGGTCCTCTGCCATATGGCTGGGGCGGACGCCACACCAAATACCAGGCGATTGTACTGGTACAATCCCTTGTGGGTGTTAATCGTTAGGAGCTTTTTCGAGTCCTGCTCCACCTCCATCTGTAAATAAGCTTGACAAAGGTCAATCTTCGTAAAGTGTCTACCCCCAGCTAACGATGCGAATATGTCCTCTATCCGCGGCAGCGGATACTGTACCGTGTGCAGGACTGGGTTAATAGTTATTTTAAAATCCCCGCAAATGCGAACCTTCTTTGGTTCCCCCGGCGTGTTATTTGCAGATTTCTTTATAACTGGGACGATGGGCGTGGCCCACTCGCTCCACTCAATCTTTGTAAGGACACCTGCACTCTCTAAGGCATCCAGTTCTGCTTCCACAGCTGGCCGGATGGCGTAAGGCACCGGTCTGGCCTTACAAAACTTGGGGTTTGCGTCTTGAGCAATAGTTATTTTTGCTCTAATGTCCTTTAAGGTCCCCAGCCCTTGTTGGAACACCTCTGGCGTTTTTGCCAATATTTTCGACAGCCTGCTTGTAATGGTTGCATCATCCTTGGTGGTCTCTACTTTTATCTCGTGTATCGACTTCCAGTCGAAATGGATTTTTCTTATCCATTCCCTACCCAAAAGTGGTGGTCCGCCGTTTGGTAGGACGTATAAATAAAGTCCTGGCACTTTTCTGCCATTGTATTTAACTGTTACTTGCATTTTTCCCTTCGGGTAAACTTTTTGTCCCATATATGTTTTTAATTTGATTTCGGTATCCTTTAAGGGAATGCGTTTGAACAGCCTGTTATAATCTTGTTCATTAATTACTGATAGGGCTGAACCCGTGTCCAGCTCCATATTAACTTCGACGCCTGCTACCTTCATTTTAACCCACATTGTGCTGTGGTCCTCCGTTTTGTCTACACCATATAACTTGAGACATCCCAGACCTTTAGGCTCTGCTTTTGTGCCTTCCTGTGACTCGTCTGAGCTACTGTCAGATATCTTATGTATTTTTGTCCTTGCCTTGGTACTGCTCGGATTGCCCCCACTATTGGGTTTCGTACCCGACCGACAAACTTTCGCTATATGCCCCTTTTTCCCACACTGCCGGCATATTTTATCACGAAACCAACAATTACTTTGGTCGTGGGTGGTTTTGCCACAACGGTAGCATTTACCTTTGTGAAATGTCACCTCATGGGTGTCATAGCCGGTTGTATTTTGTCGTATTTGGGCAGCACCCTGTGCTGCTGCTTCATGTGCCAATGCTATTTCTATCGCCTGATCTAGGCTGAGCTGTTTCTTGGCCAGCAACCGTTTTCGTGTACTCTCATTTAACATGCCACAGACAAATCTGTCTCTGATCGCTTCCGCCAAAAAGGCTTCAAACTGGCAATGTTTGGACAACCGTCTGAGCTCAGCGAAATAGGCTGCCTGCGACTCATCATTCCTTTGGTCGCGTCTGTAAAAGCGGTACCTTTCCGCTATAAATGGTGGCTTAGGGTTTAAATGTTCCTTTAACGTATCAACAATTTGGGCGTACGTTTTGTCTGCTGGCTTTTCTGGAGTAAGAAGATTCCTCAGCAGACCGTATGTTTTTGCCCCCATAGAATTTAATAAGGTTGCTGCCTTTTCGTCATCTTTCACCTTGTTTACTATGCAATAAAGCTCATGCCTTTCTACATATGCGTCCCAATCTTCTATGTCGGCAACAAATTCTGACAACCGAGCTTCTTTAGCCATTTTTAAAACTACTGAAGAGGTTTTCCCGCCTTTTTCCACTAGATGGCGCTGTTATTTTTTTTTCTAAGAGAAAAACTTTCCCCCTTTTGTCCACTAGATGGCGCTGTTCATTTTAAACTGCTGAAGAGAAAAACTTTCCCCTTTGTCCACTAGATGGCGCTTTTCCCGCCTTTTCTCCCTCTGCTGTCAACGACGTCTCTCCAGGTTCGTTATTTTTTTTTTCTTGCAGCTCCCGTTATTGCCACCGCCGCTATTACAACGACCTTCCCCTCTCGTGGCCCGCTAGTCCTCATGGCTCCGTTTGTTCCCCAGATCGCCTGCCCGTTCTGGCCCTTGCAGCTCGAGTTCCCCGGGAAGGATTGCACTTTACCTGACCCTGGGTGGACTTTTGCCCCGTGGCCGGAGCGCCCGTTCAGCCTCTTCTCTCAGCTGCCGCAGCCTCCGCTGGAACCTCTCCCTCTCGCTCCGTTGCTGCCGCTCCTCCTGAACTGGGCGGCCTCCTTCGGTCGACGCTGGACTCTGCAGGCTGGTAAGAAGCTTCTCTCCCCGTACTGCTACCGATCCTTTGTTGCACCTTGTACTGGTGAGTTCGAACGTTCCTAGTCGCCAGTGTAAAGTATGCGCATATACTTGATACAAAAAGGAAGAGACAGCTTGGAAGGGTTTAACTTAGGTCTTTACTTCATACCCACAGGCGGGAACTGAGGGGAGATCAGTACCCGCAGTACTATTTATACCCCTATGGCCAGGAGTGGTACTACGGTATCACTACGCCCTACAAAGTAGTGCTGCCCTGGCCATAGGGTTAAAGTAGCATACATATTACATACACAACAGTAATGGGATAGGTTAAGAAACAATGGATGACTATAGATGAAGTGTGAATTGCGCTGGCAGAATGAAAGAGACCGGGTTTGCTTATGTTTTAGTTTATTGCTCAAGTTGGTTTGAGACTGAGTGATGTGATGATGGTTTCTCTATCAGTCTCAAATTGCACTACTGGGGAAGACTCCAATTAGAAGTCAGGTGCTTTCTCACATAGGGGTAAATTTTGACTTTATGTGATAGTGCAAAACAGGTGAAAATAGGTGAAAGCGAGTTGGCAGCTCAATTTATATCGCTCTCAATTTTTATTTCCACTGTAGTCAAATTAAAATTTTAATTTATTTTTTACTTACCTTTTTGGCGATGGCCGATTGCTAGGCCACATCCACTTGCCTGAATTCCAAGCTGCCAACACTGGGATTGGCAAGATAATGTACAAGAGGGTAAACTAACCTTACGCTTTCATTTTTAATACAAAGACCTTGAAATTACACTGTAAGATAATAGGTACAACAGTTAATTTAATGTGTTCATCCAAAATTCCTCTCTCCACTGTGTTAGTGGAAATGTTAACATATTTATTTTAACGCCTCTGCTGAAATAACAGAGGAATTTCAGATGTGTGTGTTGAGCTTTTAACCTAATATCTAGACCAAAATTTTCTTTTCTTTTAATATAATGTACTTTTTGATAGGATGATCTAAAATAACTTGCTCATTGATATAAAATAGTTCTAAAAATACAAACAATGCTCATTGAGAGAGCTCTGTTTCAAACACAGTTACTACCATGAAATGGTATATAGGTCACACCTTGATGTAGGTTTTGTAATGGTCTAGAACAATTATGGGATACACTTTGGGCATTGGTGTAAAAACTTTTCCTGCAGCAAACAACGTCACAGCTGTGACTTTTACACCAGTGCAACCAAGACACAAGATATGAGGCTACATTACAATTATTTTAGCATGACCAATTACTTTGTTAATTCGCTATAGATTAGTTTTGAAATGGGCCTCTCATAGTTCATAATTATGTAGAGAACACAGACTCTGCCTAGTTTCTCACCATTCCTTCCTGGAGGTCATAAAATCTCTGTAGTAGTTGAATGGTGGTACTTTTTCCACAGCCGCTGCTTCCTACCAGGGCTACAGTCTGTCCACTGTTAATCTTCAAATTCAGACCATTTAAAATCTACAGAAAGAATCAGAGCAATCCAAAAAGTTTAACAAAAACAAAGGTATTTTGAAAACATTTAGTTAAAGTTTGCAAATTGAAAAAATATACAGCGCCGTGTTTGGAGTCACAATACCATCATTACTGATTGAGTCTGCAACTAAAACCATTTAACTTAGCATGGAGTTTAATTAAAAGCCACCAAAAAAAAGAAAAGAAAAGCACTGTAACTGGTTCTGTGGTCCAGCTGGTATGGTAACACCTCAGTGCATCCTTTCATCGGGCAATCAACGTGATGGATGTTGAATGAAATTTTCAGCTTGTCTGTGGCATTTCCAGGAACTGATCTTACCATAGAAGTTCCCCAAGCAGCAAAACTTCCCCATTTAAACCACATTTCTCCACATAAAATCAGGTCTAAATATTTGACTTCATTTTGTAAGATACTATTGTGGTAAATTAAATAATGGATGCTCTCCTTTGCTTGATGGCAAATCTATTTTCAGGTGATCAAACACATTTTTAAAAAAGCTGCAAATGCAGGAAATCTAAAGCAAAAGTATAAAATGCTGGCGACACAAAGGAAGTCAGTCAGCACCTGTGAAGAGACAAAACAGGTTAATGTTTTGGTTAACCTGCCTCTTCTCTTTACTTATCTCTGTATCTTCAACATTTCCATTTTTTGTTTTTGCTAATGGGACAGGAATACTGTCCCCCTTACTGAAAGAGGGAAAATGCAAAGCAGACCTGAAGGTTCAACTGGTTAAGACAATGGGTAGCAGAGCCACCTGTGAGGAAAGTCCCAGTTTTGATTGCTGATCTGTGCTGAGTTAAGTGATTTTTGTTAGGATGATGGTAGCAATGTTAGAACTGGCTCCTAGGAAGAGACCAAAGTCCCTGTGTTGATCTCTTTCCAATGACTTCTGTTGGAATTGCATTTGTGCAAATATCAGCTGAAAATAGGATAGAGCTTGGCTACGATCTCTCCAATGATTGAATGGCCAGTTGAAACTCACTCTTGAAGTGAATCATGACTTAGACAAGGTATCAACTGTCATCCAACGTACAAGAAAATTGTACCTTGCAAGTCAATGCCTCCAAGATAGGGAGGGGATATAGGAGGAAACTTGTGCAAAGGAAGAAAACAAAATAGGCTACATAAAAGCAGCAGCTCTAAAACTAAGAAAATCATCTTTAGCACAGAGCAATTTTTAACAAAGAACATCTGGGATATGAGAGATTGAACAAAAAATAGTACTTTTTTACTGATGCTATGGCATCTACAAGCTTGTGGGGTTAATTTCCTCTGTGCATTATTTTTAGCATACCTGTCAACACTAACATAAATTCATGTCTGTGTTGTGTAATGTGGACATTAACCCATTTAAAATAGAGAGTGTTAACCCCATTCGCGTATATTTAGAAGTCCATTAAAATCAGAAAAATTCATTTGTTTTTGTTCTGGATTTGTTATAAATGTAACAAAACATTTAAATACCTTTACATCTGCTCGTGATGGGTAGTTAAAATACACATTCTTAAATTCCACAATTCCTTTAATTTGATCAGGCTTATATCCTTCCTCTGAGAAACTATCTATGGCAGATTTCTTAAAGGAAAACCAAAAAGATTATCATAGAATATCATGAAGGAGAAAGCACATCTTAGACAATTTTATTATTAGTTATAAAATGCAAATTTCCAATTAGAAAGGAGTCTCAGCCAGTGGTTAAATTAACATTAAACCATTTACTTCAAGAGAATAGTGGAGAAAACTGAAGGGAGAAAAGACACAACAGACTTATTGCTGTTGCTGTTAGAGTGTATCCTCTGATCATCTTGAATCATAAAAAGTTGCCTCACTTTCAAATTGCAATCACTGGGATTGGCAGGATTGTTTACCAGCTGCTAACATTAAGCTTATACTTTTTAATATAGCTGTTAAAACACAGGCTCTGAAATGACACTGTGGGTTACTAGCAGGGAAACATTTATGTTAAACAGACAGAAATTTTAGCATTTGTCCACTGGTATCTCACAGGGCCACAGCCTATTCTAACATTCTTCCCAGAACCTCAACACTGTGGAATCACTCTTAGTCTTTCCTTCCTTCTACAATATTCGGGATTTTAAACTGAAGTTTGCCATCATCTATTCACTACGTTAACTCATCTTCACTTTTACCCTTTCCACCTTGGCCTTGGCCTTTCACCTCAGTGTCTCAGGGCTGGATTTTACCAACCTCAGTGGGTCCGTGGTGGGCGAAGTCAGTGGCGGGTCCCAGCCTTGCTGCTGGCTCCAGCCCTCTGTCCAAAATGATTTTCCCCTGATTGGGCTGGTTAAGCCTGCCCAGCGTGTTTGCCGACCAATTGAAGGAAGCGGATCTGATGACATAATTCGATGAAGTGTCATCAGCCGGTTTCCTTAAAGGGATTATGCGCAAATTAATTTTGACATTTGTGCTGTCAGTGTTCCACAGCATTGAGGTCTGCACCCAGGCTCTCCCATGACTCCCTCTATATGCTTATGGAGGGAGTCACAGCATGCAAGGATGTTCTCTTCCCTTCAAATGGGCGGAAGGGACCTCCCCAAGAGATCAATACAGCCTGATTGCACATTGCACAGGAGGACACAAGCAGGGATGTGGTCAGGAGGACCAGGCTGCAGTGGCACAAACCGTTCAATGATCTCAGTAGGTCATGAGACGTTACTGCAAAGCCACACTTAACCTCATCCTGCTGTGCCACTCATCACATCCCCATCACTCTGTCTTCTCTACAGTACTCCTGCACATCCTTACTCACACCAACTTATCTTGCACCTCCACCCATCCCTCTCTATCTACATTATCACTTCCCTATCTCACTAGCCACCCCTCACACTCACCCTCATCCTAGTCCAATCATACCAACTAACAACACACAAGGGTAGCCACTTGTGTGCTTCAGCCAATATTCATGTGAAGTTTCTGTAAATGTGCTGTCAAACATTGAAATCTTTATTTTTAACGCTTTGTGTTTTTGGACAGATTTGTGTGAACCTTTGGAAGAGGCTTTGTGAGTTGTAGTAAATGGTGAGTCTTAACAGTACCCCCTGCAATGGCTTGGGAATTATAGGGATGCTTTATGGTGTTGGTGTGGGGTGGTGCCAACCTGGCGTGTCATGTGGCAGCCAGGGTGTACAGTGTCAAGTGAAGTAAATGTGGCCATGGTGAGGCAATCCCTGGCATCCCAGGCAGCAATGTGGTTGGGTGCTGATGCCCTGTGTCTTGTGCAGCATCAGTTGATTGTGGAGAGGGTTGGTGTTGTTGGTGCTGCTGGTGTGCCTGGTGATTTTGGGGCTGATTGTGGTGGGATTCTGAGGACCCAGGTGAGACAGTAAAACCATACCCATTCTGATGTAATAGATGGCAGGTGAACTTGAGATGACAGAAGCAATCTGTCAATGGTGAGAGAGTTTTGAATGAGGTGACACTGGATAGAGAGTTTGCTCCAAACACTTGGAACCCGCATAAAGCTCAACCTGTCTTCCAAATGTAGTAAGCAACATCTTCTGAGCTTGGAAAGTGAACAGCTGTGAGATGGGAGCTTTTATAGCACATTTGCAGCTGTCATGTAAAGAGATGATTCCATGGTAATTCAGCTCCCGTCCTGCTTACCTGACGTGATCCCCGAGCAGCGTGGACTCCGTGGGTGACCTGGTAAACTCTGAAGGTGAGCTGAAAATAGTTCTTAATGCTCTATTAACATAATAACCTGAATTGCCTCCCCAGCTGCTGCATGTCGGGTCTGCTCAGCAATGACAGACCCGACATTTGGGAAAGGCGTGTGGCGGCGGGTTGACAGCGGGGTCCCAATCCACTGTCAAAAAACAAATTCCCACCTGACCCGCCACCGATTGTGCCTGCAAAATCCCCCCCCCCCTCAGTTTTAAATAAAATTATGAAAAGCTATTTTCTTTTAAATTATAGGGTAGATTTTCTGAGTTCTGTCCCAAAGTGAGGTACCTTGTCGCCACAAGTGCGGATCGGAAAATTCCTAGTGTCAGCCATAATTTTCCAGCCACCAATGCCCTCCCAAAGGCAAGGACTTGGAAAACCTGTGTTATAGTACTGAAGCAGGGACATTAAAGTACAGCACACAATGGGCATTAACCAAGACTAATGAAATATATATCAGCCAAATTATTTTCCAGTTATCAATTGCAAATTATTTTTGTCAATGACACAGAATGCGCTGGCCACTTGGTGGCCACAATAAAAACACAGGGCTAGAAATTCAGTATCGCCCTGGTTGAGGCGCTAAATTTTAAAAAGTTGGAGAATTATCGCCAGGTGCTAATCCTTCTGACCTCCTGCTAAATTGATTGTTAGCGCGCCAAGAGAGAACTAGAGCACTAACTCACCTAACTTAGGGCGCTACACACAGAGAGTGGGGCGCTACCCACACAGCAATAACCAATTTCAGGTGCACTCCAATCAGGACTCATCATTTACATTGAACCTCCCCTTTAAGAACTGGAAGGAGCCAATCATTCAGCACAGCCTCATTCTCAACATTGCTGGCTCTGAAGGTGACCTCCAAGCAACTCAACAGCTACACCTCTTATCCCCACATCTGATCCCAGTCCCAGGGAGAAAGCTCACCATTTCAGCGATCAGGCATTAGGGTCATTGGTCACGGCAGTCGAAAGGAGAGCAGTGCTGTTCCCGGCAACTGGCAGGAGGCCATTGCCCCATTTCTTCAGGGCAATGTGGAAGGAAGTGGCACAGGATGTCTTGGCCAGAAGTGTGGTCTTCAGGACCCTCACCTAGTGCTGTAAAAAATTCAACGACCTCACTCGGCTGGTCAGGGTGAGTATGTGCTTCAACAAGTCCTACATACCAGCATCTGAACCTCAGTCTGTACACACTGCACAAACCTCCACCCCCCCCACCACGCTCACCCACCAAGCATCTCCATCTATTAAAACTCACATCCACATCTCATGCCTTGCCCACAATCAAAGCTCTACAACTATGGCGGGCACATCTCCCAAACACATAGCTGCACATTCACTCACACACTTTTCTTTCTATTGCAGGACAAACTGGCCCACAATAGGAGGGAGCAGCAATGAACAGGCGGGGGGTGAAATGGACAACCAACAGCTTACAGACCTGGAGGAGTGAGTGTTGAGAGTTATTGGGTGCCAGGTGGTATCAGCGGTGGTGGTACTTAAAACAGTGGGAGACCAGGCAGCCTGGACCTAATTGGAGGCGGTATCAGTGGAGGCAGTACTTAAAAGCATTAAAGCAACTACTGCAAAACAGTTATCATGCCGCCACAACCAGGGAAAGAGCTGATTGGTGAGTAGCTGGTAAGTCTTTCTAGTCAATAGTCTACAAAGTAAAGGCATGGCAGGGCAGCTCAGCCCTGTGGAATGCACAATCTGTGCCATGTGGAAGTCCTGGACGTGTCTCATACCCTGGACAATCACGTGTGTGGGAAGTGTCGCCAACTACAGCAGCTCGAGATCTGGGTTTCAAAGCTTGAACGGCGGCTGGAGTCACTCCAGTGCATCCGTGAGGCTCAGAACTTCGTGGACAGCATGTTTCAGGAGGTGGTTGTAATGTATGTACCTTAAAGGGGGGGAACTACTTTTTACAGCTCATGTATACTGTAGTACCGGCAGTGACCACACCTGTATATAATGCTGAGTAGTAATCTGTACAGATCAGTTGCAGTCTGAGCCACGTTTAGTAAACACCTGTTGTACCGTTCTCCTGCAGTCTGTGTCTTCTTATACACGGACGTAACATTGGAGACAAGGCAGGTTTGAACCGACCTGCAACTCTGCATCACCTCCCAGGGATTCGTTCCTGGAGATCAGTGGATTGGAGGTCAAGGCCAGAGACTCACGCGTCGACCACGGGCAACCGCCCAGTCATCCAGCAGAGACTCGAGAATTGCGGGGGAGGCTGTCGAGAGCCAGGCTTGGCTTTCCAGTCGAGGTGGTCCAGCGAAATGGGCTGGCAACAGGTAGTGCGCAGACCCTTCCCGGACAGCGGCAGGCTAGAGCCTGACCGAGCGGCAGAGCAAAAGGCCGAGCAGCGTCGACGGGAGAGAGAGAGAGAGAGGGCAGAACGCACAGGGCACAGCCAGTGTTCAGGGGCCGAGCAGCGTCGGAGAGAGAAGCACGCAAAACCTACAGGGCGCCGCCATTGCCACAAGAACCGCTGGGAGCGGCGTCGGCAACAGCGGGGGAGGAAGGAAAGCGTGGGAGACGCCATTATAAGCCATTGGGAGACGCCATTTTAAACCACACCCAAAATGCTGAAGAGTGGCTGTATCACTGCATTTGACAATGAAGTCGAAGATTGGACTACATATGTCGAACGAATAGAGGTGTACTGCAAGGCAAATGCGGTGTCAGATGACGAGAAATCGTCGGTATTGTTAAATTTAATGGGTGCAAAGACGTATGGTTTATTACGAAATCTAGTAACCCAAACGAAGCCAATGGAAAAGAGTTTTGAAGACATAGTAACAATACTAAAGGAACATTTAAACCCCACACCGCTGCTGATAGCAGAAAGATTCAAGTTTCACAAACAGAACCAGCATAAGGATGAAAGCAATGCTGATTATTTAACAGAACTGCGCAAACTATCGAAACACTGCCAGTTTGGAGCGGGACTGACAGATGCCTTAAGGGACAAGTTTGTGTGTGGGCTTCAAAGTGAAGGAACCCAGAAACGTCTTTTATCTGAAAAGGACCTTACGCTAGAAAAGGCTTTCAGCATTGCAGTATCATATGAAGCAGCAGCACAGGGTGCTGCAGAGATACAACAGAGACCGCAAGAATATGGCACAAACGAAATGTCATATGGAACAGAGAAGTGCTATCGCTGCAGCAGAACAACACATGACCAGAATGATTGCTGGTTCAAAGACAAAGTGTGCAGACAGTGTGGAAAAGTAGGACACATAGCACGAGTCTGCAGGTCGGGAAAGAAAACCAGCAATAAGAAACCTACCAAAGGAAAGTACCAGAAGGTACATAAGATGAGGGAGAATAGTTCAGATGAACAAAAGAGTGATAACGACCCCGAAAGCAGGGAACTGAGTTGTCTGAAACTACATAATGTGATCACAACGGAGGATCACCGAACCATTTGGGTCACTCTCAAGATAGCAGGAGTCCAGGTAAAGATGGAATTGGACACAGGATCAGCCCTAACAGTCATAAACCGACGGAACTACGAGCGGCTATTCTCACACATACTCTTGAGAGAAACAAAAATTATTTTGAAGACGTACACGGGGCAAAAAGTCTACCCCAAAGGAAAAATAAGTGTGACCGTTATATATAACGGTAAGGAAACACCAAAACTAGACCTGTATGTATTGCAAGATGGAGGACCACCATTACTGGGACGTGAATGGATCCGGAAAATACAACTGGATTGGCATTCCATACAGGCACTGACTGTGGCTGACAAAAAGGATGACGACGTCACACCTGGGCGACTGTCAAAGATCCTAACTGACGCAAAAGAAGTTTTCCAGCAAGGACTCGGAACACTAAAAGGCATGACAGCGACGTTTAAAATTGAAGAAAACGCAAGCCCAAAATTTTTTAAGGCCAGACCGGTACGTTATGCGATCCGCCAAGCCGTCGAAGCAGAGCTGGAGAGTCTGGAAGATTCAGGTATACTGTCCAAGGTAGACTGGAGCGAGTGGGCTACACCCATCGTCCCCATGATGAAAAAGTCATTGAGCAGCACGCCTGGGGAACCAAAGAAGGTACGCATCTGTGGGGACTTTAAGGTAACAGTGAACCCGGTCCTTCACACCGTTCAATATCCACTTCCACAGATTGAAGATATTTTCGCCTCACTATCTGGAGGGAAATGCTTCACTAAGATTGATCTGGCCCAGGCGTATCTGCAAATGGAGGTAGAAGAAGCATTGAAAAAAAACTCACAATCAACACCCCTAAAGGTCTCTAACAATAGAACCGGCTGGTATTCGGGGTAGCATCAACTCCGGCCATTTGGCAGAGGGCAATGGAACAAGTCCTGCAAGGGATCCCAGGGACCCAGTGTTATTTGGATGAAATCCTGGTCATGGGCGAAAATGACAGTGATCACCTTGCCAACCTGGAGCAGGTGCTCACTAGATTGCAGGAATATGGGCTCCAAGCTAACCGCCCCAAATGCGAGTTTTTTAGAAAACAAATCTCGTATTGCGGCCACGTTATCGATAAAGAGGGGCTACATAAGTCCCCAGAGAAGATTGAGGCAGTAGTCAAGGCTCCAGCACCAGAAAATGTGTCACAACTGAGGTCGTTCCTCGGGCTGGTAAACTACTACCATAAGTTCTTGCCAAATTTGTCTACAATAGTACACCCACTGAACACCCTACTGCAAACTGGGGTGCCATGGAAGTGGAGTGACGAATGTAGACGAGCTTTCCAGAAGAGCAAAACACTAATCACATCGAAAGAGATATTGGCCCATTACAACCCAGCATTACCAATTCGGTTGGCAGGTGATGCGTCACCCTATGGCATTGGAGCGGTGCTGTCGCACAAATTCTCGGACGGCTCAGAGAGGCCAATAGCCTTTGCCTCACGATCACTAACCTGAGCCGAGCGTAACTACGCCCAGATTGACAGGGAGGCCCTCAGCCTAGTGTGGGGAGTAAAAAAGTTCAATCACTATCTGCACGGGCAGAAATTCACCTTGCTGATTGATCACCAGCCTCTTGTCTCCATTTTTAATCTGAAGAAGGGCGTTCCGGTGATGACTGCGCAACAACTACAAAGATGGTCACTTTTTCTAGGGGTGCACCACTATGAGATTGAATATAAGGGCACGAAACAGCATGGAAATGCTGATGGGCTATCATGCCTGCCACTGCCTACTGCGGAGGAAGCACCAGCAGTGGATCCTGTCTAAATATTCCATTCGACTATAGTTGAATACCAACCGGTAACTAATGCTTGTATCGAAAAGGAAACCCAAAATGACCCGACACTGTCTCGGGTATATGATTTGACGGTGAAGGGATGGCCAGCACATGGCGGCTCACTGTTGCCAGCATTCTCGACAAGGAGAGAACAGCTGTCAGTGTGCCGGGGGACCTTGATGTGTGGATCCCAAGTGGTAATTCCACCCAAGTTAAGGGAGAGAGTGCTCAATGAGCTTCATGAGGGTCATCTGGGAGGGGTAAAAATGAAAAGCCTAGCCAAGGCTTATGTGTGGTGGCCAGGAATCGATAAACAAATCGCGGACCTGACCAAGAGCTGCTCAGGATGCCAGAAAGTCCAAAATGCATCACCACAGGCCCCTCTACACCCATGGGAGTGGCCCTCATCAACATGGCAACGGGTGCATATTGATTTTGCTGGTCCATTCATGGACTCAATGTTTTTAATTGCTGTGGATGTGCACTCGAATGGCCTGAGGTCATCAAAATGTCCTCCACCAACATGGAGAAAACTATTGCAGTCCTACGGACCATTTTTGCCAGGAATGGCTTGCCAGAACAGATTTGCTCCGACAACAGACCACAGTTTGTGTCCGAAGAGTTCCGGAGGTTCTTGAAAAAGAATGGGGTAAGGCATTGCACATCCGCCCCGTATCATCCAGCCACAAATGGATTGGCTGAGAGGTTCGTACAAACCTTTAAGAAGGCAATAAAGGCTATGTACAATGACAACATTCTGCTGCAGCACAAGGTGGACAATTTCCTGTTCGCCTACCGGAATGCGACACATGCAGTCACCAACCAGGCCCCAGCCATGATGTTCTTTAACCGAAGGTTAAGATCTCGCCTAGATTTGCTCAGACCAAACGTACGAAGAGATGTTGAGAGTAAACAATTCTAGCACATCCATGAGAAGCCAACAAGGAGCTTCAATGTAGGGCAACCAGTCTTGGATCGCGACTACCGAACAGAAAAATGGCAGCCAGGAACGGCATGCACACGGCAGGGCCCACTAATGTACACAGTGGACATTGGGGAGAGCATCGTGAGACGCCATGCTGACCAGATCCTAGAGTCACAGGAACAAGTGAACCCCATGCCTCGCCCATACGTACCTGGTGATGAACCCGACGTACAGGTAGCATCTACACCAGAAACAGTAGCATCGGAAGCTGATGAACCAACCGACGACAGGGGGCCAGAATCGCCTCCGCAACAAAAGCAAGACACTCGGGAAAGGCGCTATCCAGAAAGGATCAGGAAGCCTCCCCAAAGACTGAATTTATAAATAGACTATTTTCAGCTAATGTTGCATGTTAAAAGTGTCAATTGTAATT